>NC_133623.1:65555503-65855503 GCF_048593235.1 Sminthopsis crassicaudata | reverse complement strand
AGGCCCCTCCCAGCTCAGACATTCTCTGTTGTAAGGCTTCTCTCAGCTCTTCCGATCCATGTTCTAAGATTCTCTTCTCATACATGTTCTAAGATATACTCTGACAAATATACATATATATATATACTGACATTTTGTGTTCTAAGACTGGCAGCCCAGTGTAGGTTAAGTGACTGTAGGGTGGTTAAAGAATGGAATTGAGCATCATTATCCTGGTCCACGTGATCTTTATCTACACAGTCGGCTACCTTGGGTTCATATCCTGTCTCTTTAACTGATCTTGGTCTTGGTTTCCCATTCTGGGTTTGGATTAGCTGGTTGCAAAAATCACTTCTGGTTCTGAATCCTAGGAAGCTTTTTCTCTGCACTGACCCCGTCATTGCTATTAAATTCTACTGAATATTCAACTACAATCCTTCCTGGGTGAGATGCCCAAGTCCAACTCTGCTTCTTCCCACCTGGGAGTAAATGAAGCTTCAAGTGATTGATTGACCCAAGTACTGAGACTAATGTCAACAATGCTGCCAGGGAGCAACAGGTAAGATAATTAAGCCAGAACATTTCTGCTCCATTGAGGGACATTGTTAAAATAAATCAATTAGTCGGCCTGGCAAACGAGGGACTCAAAGACCCTCAAGTCACTCTCTGGGATGTCTGGGCAGGCGACTGAAGAATAAATAGCCTGGCATTTTCAGACCTCTGGACTTAAGAAGCTTGGTTTAGCTGAGAAAAAAAAAAAACAAGCCTGGTTATGAGAAAAAAAAAAAACTGGCTATAAATCCCAGCTCCACAGTTTAGGGATTAAGATAGTCCCTCCTCTTTGGGGTCTAATTTGTCTCTTCTATGAAACAAAAGCACTAGAAGAGGCCATGTCCGTGTCTTCTTCTCATTTCTAGTCCAGTTTTCCAAGTTCCAGAGCTGGATTTGAGCCTGAATTCTGTCACTCACTGCTTAGGTAACCATAGAGAGCTTGTTTTCCCTGTCTGGGTTTCAAAGCCAAGGAACCCCTCGGACTGTACTTCATTATGCCCAATTCTGGAACCATTTACTACCTGCTGATTTCAAGGTGCTGTTTGGAGTAATCATTTTATTGCTAGACACACTCAGCACACATAAATCCAATCAAATGTTTAATTAAAACACGAAACAAGATAAATAACAAGGAAAGTAAATCAGATAGCAAGTGTGGGGGCAGGGGGGCCCACATCTACAGGCCTGTCTCCTCCCCCATCACTGTCACCCCCAAGGCATCTAGTGAGTCACAATTCCATGCAATCCCCAGGCATTCCAACCCCTCAGGAGAAGGGCACAGTTCATCTAAACTCAGGACCAGGTGTCAGGGTTCTCAAGTGGAGTGTCTGCAAATGGTCTCTACTCAATCACCTCCTTCTCAGGCTTGGAGCAGCTGCTCAAGTGTTCATCCCCTCTGGCGCACTGGAGTCTCAAGTGCAAGGGCCACATTAGTTCTGCCTTATCCTTTTCTCTCCCACTCTCTGGTTGCCCCCTCTCTAACAGCTGGCTCTGCTCTTCACAGTCATTCCCCCACGTCTCACACCGTCCCACAAGACTCCCATTGTTCTTTTGGGTTGGGGATGTCAGAGACAACAAAGCTCATACACAGCATCCTGAGGGTACTGGTTTCCCAGAGGAGGGATGGTGTCAGTCCCATAAATATTTACCATTGGCTCTTTGGAAAACCACAAGCTTTTCAATTTAATCGACTTTTTTTTTTCTCATCTACATTATTAACATTTGCTTTATCACCTTCTTAAATCTAAACAATCAACAAAACAATCGATCAAGACCCAACCTGAAGCTCTTGCCTAATTCTAAGGTGTTTATGTTCAAAGTGAACATTTAACAATTGGCTTTTGCACTTTCACAAGCAGATTGGGGCATCTCCAATCTAGCCCTAGTAGTTTTTAAGCAGCCCCATTCCCTGAATATCACCAAATCAGAGAATTTACAAATTGGGAGAGACCTCAGAAGCCACCTACTAGAACCCACACCTGACAAATGGTCAGCCAGCTTTTGTTGAAAGACCTCCACTGAAGAGAAAGTGACTGCTTTCCAAGGCAACCAGAACAAGCTGAATCATTCTTACTTGCACGTGACAGTCTTTCACTTCCATGTTAACATGGCCCTCTTTGCCACCCCCCTTCTCTTCTCCAGGCTAAACATTCCCAATTCTTTGAACCATAGCCTCAACTTGAATCATGTCAATAGCTTGCCTAAAACATAGCCCCCTGGGGTGGGCACCAAGCACAGATCCCTTGGGCAGAGACTAGAGGTCAAATAACTCGGAATCTACTGACTTCTGCTCTTCTATACCTCCTCAATTTTTCCATCATAATAACTTGAGCTACTTTATCAAACAAATGTTACATCATTCCTTTATTCTAGCAGATTTGTCACATTATTAAAAAAAGGAACAGAATTAATCTGGCTCACCCTGTTCTTCCTAAAACCTTGTCCGTGCTTTGTGATCATTCCCTTTTCTTTCAGAATGTTCATTAACCTTTTTAATAACATAGTCTAGCGTTTTTCAGGAATTAAAGTCAAGCTTACTTGCCTACACACTTTGGATACCATTCTCTTTTCCCTTTTGGAAAATTAGACCCTTTTTTTTTTATCCATATTCAATCCTGGGGTGCCATATCCTGTTTTTCGTGATCTTTCAAATATTACTGAAAGAGGTTTAGCAATAATACTTTCCATTTCCTTCGGTGCCCAAGGATGCAATTAATGTAAACCAGGTGACACATACATCATAAATATTCATCAATGAGCACGAAGCATTCTCTTGGGTAATTATACTGTATAAACAGTACATATGCAGGCAAACAGTATATAACATCTACGCAGACACATATATGGCATGGAGAAATCGAATTTTTACTGTTACATAAAGCTCAAAGCATCATATGTTAGGGCTGGATAGGAGCCATCCTGTTGGGACTGCCCCCCAGCACTCTCAGCTACAGCATGGAGCACTGGGGGCAATTGATCCTCCAGGTTCAAGGTATTCAGAGAAGGCTCTCCTTCTTAAATGAAAGGCCACGAGCTCCTGCTGGTGTACTTTACTTTAATAGTTAGCAATTAGACATAAACAGCATTTATTTAGATAATACAGCAAGGTCAATAGCTACAAAACATTACCCATACAACACTGGGGCACATACTCCCACAAATCCAAAGTTTCAATGGAGAGAGAATGTAAAAAGAATATGTATAGAGAGCTGGTAGTGTGGCACAACATATGGAGCTCTTGTGGGCAAGGCAGCTCCAACTGTTAACACTAAAGGGCCCTGATGTGGTTTTTTTTTCCTTTTCATAATGTCCTCACACTACTCTATTTTGAGCCAAGCCAGGTCCCTGAACCTGCTCTTCTCTACTGGTTGATGGCCAACTATTAGGGTTAATTCTCTCTTTTTTATCTATATGGCTAAACTCTAATTCTAAATCCGTAAGTAGCTATCTTCTCTGCTGCTAGAAGTCCCACTCCTCAGAGCTGTATCTTACTCCAATTTTTTTTTCCTTTCTCTCTATTGGTTGGGCAGTTTACCACTGGGCAAGTAGGTCATTGCAGTAGACAATGGCTGAAGGTGGTAGAAAAGTCAAAGAAATGCCCTTCTCCCCTTGCTGGGCTCTGAGAGAGACTTAAGGCAAAACACAAATGGATGATGGCTCTCTACTCTGCTGCCAGAAGTCCCACTCTTCAGAATTCTCCTACTTTTACGGACTCCCCACCCATGCTTGCAAGCTTGCTTTTGAAAGATTGTTCCTTGAAAGGCAGATCTGCTCCCAATCAATGAAAAGCCTCCCTCTAATTCACAAATACTTTATATTTTATAGAGAGAGGGAAAACAAAGCAATAACTCTGAGTTATCTATATTGGTCACTTTCGGCTTACTTTTTGTGATACCATCCACAGGATCAGGGAAAATCAATTGATCAGGGGTGTTATTCAGAACTCTTGAAGTAAACCAGACCAAGGGAGTTTAAGTCATCCAGAAACACTTCCCTCTATATTACCTCCATGTGCTTGCTGACACAGACTTCAGCAAAACCCTAAAACCTCAAATATACTGGATCCTCTCTTTCCTGCCCATTTTACTAGCTGGTAAGTGTGGAGATGGCAAGGCAGTATTATAGGAATCTCTGAAAGTCTACTGCTTAGAAGCAATCCACATTTTGTTTACTATAAAAGAACAACAACAACAACAACACTTGCAACTTTCTGTTTCAATAAATCATGGCTACTAAGAGTAAATTGTTAGCCTTGGCCAAGATAAAGCTATCTAGAGAAATCCAATCAAACGTTTTTTTTAAAAATCTACATTTAAATAGGTATCTACACAACATTAATTAGTTTGAAAAACTTAAAAAGAAAGCATTCTACCAAAATCCTTTTTGAAAGGCAAATATAAGTCTAATATCTAAGCAAGGGAAGGATAAAATGAGAAGAGAAAGAGAAAAAGACAGAGGGAGACCAAAATGGAGACAGAGACAGAGACAGAGAGAGAGAGAGAGACAGAGACAGAGACAGAGACAGAGACAGAGACAGAGAGAGAGAGAGACAGACAGAGACAGAGACAGAGAGAGACAGAGAGACAGAGAGAGAAGAGAGAGAGAGAGAGAGAGAGAGAGAGAGAGAGAGAGAGAGAGAGAGAGAGAATTATCAGCCAATATTGCTAATGAATGTTCATTCAAACTTTTGAAATAAAACTGTAGCCAAGAGACGATAACAATATAACCATTTTGGATCATACTATAATCAGTTTGGATTTCTACCAAGGACGTGAGGATGGTTCAACATTAAGGAAACAATTAACATATTTAATCATATTAAACCGAAAACACCCCACAAGCCACACAATAATATCAATCAATGTAGAAGAAGCATTAGATGAAATACAAAACTCATAAAATCCAAAAATTCTACAAAGTCTAAACATAGAAAGGAAATTTTAATTGGGCAAAAACAAATATTTGTATCTAAAAGATAGCATTATTTTCAAAGGGGAAACACTCAAAGCTTTCCCATTAAATATAGGTATTTTAAGATAACCTTCAATCTGATTTAATTTCATAGACTTCAAAACTATTAGTGATAACAAGATGAGAGAAAAGAGAAAAAAACTAAAGGCATAAATATAGTTAAAGAAGGGGACAAAATTATCCCAAACTGCTAGTGACATGATTATTTACTTAGGAAGCTCAAGAGAATCAGTGAAGGAGCTAATTAAGACAATAGCTTTGGTAAGAAGCATGATACAAAATAAATTCACATAATCAACAGCATTTCAACATGGCAATAGCAAAGCCCAGGAGGAAATAATAGAAGGGGAAATCCCATTCAGAATAATTACAAGATGCAAAAACTAAGATAAACCACTAAGGCTCATTCAAATCTTATAAAGATAAAATTATGAGATGTTTTTCCAAGAAATAAAGAACTTTTAAAATTAAAAGGATACTCAGGGGTCTCTGATCTGTGGCAAAATAATGAAAATGGTGATATCACCTAAATTAATTATAGATATAATCAGCCACCAAAGGGATGTGTCACAGAGCTAGACAAAATAAGAACATTTATTTGAAGGGCCAAGATTCCTAGAATCTGTAGAAAATATTGCAAGGAAAAGTAGCAATGAAGGGAAAATAGTAGTTCCAGATTCAAATAATATTATACAGCAATCAGCATCACAACTATTTAGTACTGGCTTAATGTTATTACAAAGAAATGTAGATAGGTGGAATAAACAAGACTAATCAGAATCAAAACTCACGGTGCTTGATAACCTGAGAACATAAATTACTGAAGGAAGAATTTTTATTTGACAAGAATTGCTGAAAATTTGAAAACATTCTGGGGGAAAATGTTTAGACTAATATCGTATACCAGAGATGTCAAACAAGAGCCAAGTGAAATCTAAACCAGATTAAAGTGGAATTGGGGAAATTTTAACAAAATAAATAAAAATGCAACAAAATATAAATAGCATTACATGTTACAGCTAAGTCAATATATAGCCTGGAGGGATCCTTATGTATGGATTAGTGACCGTTTCTATTACTTCTTTTTGTGTTTGATACAACTGTCATACCATATATGTTCTAAAATGGACATATGCCTGGATATTAAAGGTTAAAAAAATCTGAAAAGAACCAGATCATAAAGAGAATATCTATCCACAGTAGGGAGTACAGAATACAAAATAGAGAATTTTGGTTACATGAAACTAAAAAGCATGAAGAAAATCAATACAACTAAGATAAGAAGGGAAGCTATCAATTGAGAACATTTTTTGCACTAAATAGCTGTACTAATGGTCTAACATTCAAGATTTAAAAGGAAATATATCAAGCAAATATATCAGTCTAAGAGGCATTGCCACGATGAATTAATGGTAAATTTTCTAGATAGATGGATAGATAAATAGATAGCTAGATAAATGTGAAAAGCTCTCACAAGAATTACAAAATATTAACAAATTAACAAATATTAATAAAACATTACATGAGAAATTGTACCATTTCACTTATAACAATAGAAAGGCAAATCCACAAACCATGGCGTTCCATGCCATAATAGAAAATTGACAAAGATGACAAAATATGAGCACAGTTAATGTTTAAGCTGGTTGCTAAAAGACAGGAACACTCAGAAATATGCTGATGAATACTTAACAACCAATTTTCAAAAATAATAGGCAGAGCACACTTTTAAGTGTAGCCTGCATTATTAATATTTTCTTCATCTCTTTCTTAATTATACACCACGAAACAGTAAAAAGCCCCTGGTTTATAGTGTTATAGTTCTGAGATTTAAAAGATCACAGTGAAAATTTGACAATCATCTCTCCTAAGCGGGCTCCAGGTCATCCCTGGGCAAACATGCATTTTGGTGAAGTTATGAATTGGTCCAACCATTCATAAAAGCAATTTAGAATTATGCTAAGAAAGTAACTAAAATGCCCTTTGACCTAGAGATTCCACTATTAGTCATTCATCCCATGAAGGCTAGACAGAAATGCCCCCAAACACACCAAATATTTGTAACATTTTTTTGAAGTAGCAAAGAACCGGATAGAAAGAAGGTTCCAAACCATTGGGTGAATGGCTAATTATAATAATGGTATATTACTCTGGTGTAAGAAATTATTAATGAGGAAGCCAGAGAAGCATGGGAAGATTTACATGAATTGATGCAAAGTGACATAAGCAGAACCAAGAAAACAATATACACAATGATTACAACAATGTAAATGGAAGGTGTGGAGAGGGAAGAACCTGAGTGATGTGTAATTATAGTAACCATGCTTGACCCACAAAAAAGAGAAAATAATGTATTTCCCTCCTTTTTGAATAGGTATGACATGAGGGATATGGAATATTGCTTATACTGTAAGATGTGGTTCAAATGTTGGCTAGTTTTATTAAACAACTTTTGTATTTTTCTTTTTTATTCATTGTTGTAAATAAAGGTCTACTGGAGAGGGGAGGAGTAGGTTTTTGGAAATTAATGTGATGTAAAAAAACAAAGTGTAACAATAAAAGGTCAATGGATATGTGTGTATGTTTATATATGCATATGTATGTAATTTGTTTTAAAAGAGTGAATTGTCAAAATGGGACAAGTGTGAATGAGTAGGAAAGAGTCAAAACATACGATGAGAGTTCAAAGATGACAAGGATTTTCTATTATGGGAATCTGTAATTGAGGGAGTCATATTTAAGTTCATGCCAGCCGGGTAAAGAAGTGATGAAAAGAATGATGCTCTGGAGATAGAATTAACAGGACTCCAAAATGATTAGTAATATGGGAGGAGGGAAGTTATTCACAGGTAGTCAGAGCACCATCTGCTGGTCCAATCACATATGACATCCTTTCTGTAGATTAATTACTTTATCATGTAATACTCAATTTATTCAATCAGCTAGAAGTTCTTTATGTGCCAGACAATGTACTGAGTGCTGAGGATACAAAGATAAAAAAAATGAAACAGTGTCTGCCCTCAAGGAGCTTACATTCTATTTAAAAAAAGACATGCCAATAAAGAAGTATACGCAACATTTGACACGTGGATTTTTGATCCCATTGTTCCCCAAAATGATGTAGACCATGCTCCCTCTCTGTCAGCCCATCCTGGGTAACTCTCGTCCTTGTCCCAACAATAGTTTTCTACAAAGAGTTCACCCAATGTGACCTCTAGGTCTTTCTTACCTGTCAGTTAGTACAGTGGATCATTCTGGCCATCCATGTATCTCTCCTTCTTTACTCTTATCATGTAACTAGCCCATCACATGAGAAAGGAAGCATCTTCTCTTCCCTTCGTACAGTTGCTTGGTGATGTCCCTTTCTCCTGCTCTTCTTCAGAATCCCCCATTGGTCGCCTCCTCACACCCACCATGCACCTCTGCATTGTCTTCTGTTTGCTATTCATACTTAATTCTTCAGAGGCACTACTGCCCCATGTCTTACTGCCTTTTAGCAGCAATGGCAAATATTAATATTGAGAATAATAATATTGCAAAACAGCTTATGCTGTACTCCTCCTCTCCTATTCAACTCTGAGCCCAATCCGTTTTTCATCTGCACTATCTGTTTCTTATAGGGCAAGATCTAGACAGCATTCATCTAAATTCATGTTGCAGTCTAGACAATAGAAATTTGTCATCCACTTGATTTGTCTAGTGTGGATGGATGGGCAGAATAAGTTCCTTTAAGTGATTACAGTTCTCTTCCTTGAGGTATTGCAATGTGTGCAATAAGCACAATGATATCCATAAATAAGAGCATTTGGAGGACTCGGCATCCAAAGGCAATAGAAGCAAGTAGGTAGCAAAGTGGTTGAACTTCAAGTCATGTCCAACTCCTGACATAGGATTTGAACTGTCTGATCCAGGGAAAGTAATTTTATATCTCTACACTTCAGTTTCTTCATCAGTAAAATTAGGGAGTCCAATCCAATGACCTCTAAAACCTCTTCCTTTTCTAAGTCTCTGACTTTATGATCCTTTAAATTCCTCCTGGACCCAAGCTCAGCACTAGATCTCTTCCAGCACAATGTCAAATATCTTGGGCAAACCTACATCTCCATGGTTTTTTTTCCATCACCTGAAATTAATTACTATTGGGTCATTGGAGAGTATTAGTTCTCTTTGAATCTTCCAAGGAATCCTCAATGATCATGGAGTATAAATGAGAAATGCCCTGCTGTGAAACCGACCATAAGAAGTTTTGTAACCCTACAACCAATACTTACTCCCCATAATCAACAATCACTAAGTGCAATAGGAGCTCATAGTCTCTATGTTTTTCAGTTAATGCTAAGATTGAAGAGATGTAGTCTATTGCCAAATATCACTTGCAAAAACTTTCATATTTCATACAATGTCCTTGTTTAGAATGCCCTCAATCCATATATAGCTGGTGCTCATAAAGAATTTGTATAAATGGAAAATGAAGCTTGGTAATTTAGTTGGTGTTCCCCTAAACACCTTGGGAGGGGTATTAATAAGGTCCAAGATGTGCTTTGACATCTTTTTTATGTTCTCTTCCTGTAGATACTTGGTATATTTCCCTCAAAGCCCTCACAATTGCATCAGATTCAGCATGTCGTGATGCACATCACAACACAAAATTCATAAGATTACAAAAGCAATGAATTATACTGAAATACAATTATCAAAACATTGTTTTACAAAACAAATTCATGGATTCCAAGTTTAAAATGCCCAGTGAAGTCACTAAGTATCACAGGACTTTTTACTTGGTTTGGAGGGTATAAGTAAAGATTTTCTCCCACTTCATTCTTAGCAACTGATCTGAACACATTAAGCTGGAGTAATTATATGGTGGTTTTTAAAAAATCCTCATCATAAATTCTGTAATCCATGATAGCCAAATGTCCTGTGAAATCATATTTCTTATAGAATCTGGACATATGATGAAATCCACACGAACAATTCCTTCCTTCACCTCTCTAAGGAGCAACATCGAGTCTTCCTTCATTTGATTCAAACTTCTTTTTCCTGGCTTCACTTATTGGAATAATGTCAAGAATGATATGATTCAACTTCTCCAGTAAGATGTCCACTCAAGTCATTGGACAAGGATTTCACATTTAGAGTTCTAACAGTCAAAGAAAACTTTAGTAGAAGTCTAAAAAATATGGTTCTCAGTGCTTTCTTTTCTTTCTTCATTGTGTCTTCATTACTGTGAATGTAAATATTTCATATGAGTATAAACAAAAAATACAAAGAGAGGAAGGGAGGGGCTAAGGGGATCCAGAAAGGCTTCACATAAAGATAGTATTTGAGATTTGAGAAGACAAAAAATTCAAAGAGGCAGAGTGAGACATTTCAGACTTAAGGAAAAATCTGGAAAAACATTTATTGAGATGGGATGTGGGGTTTTGTATGTAACCAATAAGAAAGGGCAATTTGACTGGACTGAAGAGTGTATCGAGGCAAGTCATATTATAATAACGCTCAAAAGGTAGATTGGAGTCAGAAAAACTATATGACAGAGGAAGTTATTTTCAATCCTAGAGGAAATGAGGTACCATTGGAGTTTAATGAGTAGGGGAGCAACATAGAACAAGATATGTTCTTTAGTAATATTCCGGAGTTGTGTGGAGGATAGATTGAAGAGAGAAAAGAAAGGAAGCAAAGAAACCACATAAGAGGTTATGGCAATAGTCTAAGCCTCATATTCATAAACTGTGGCTTACAACTCATATGGGTTCTCTTAGCTGAGTGGTAGGTATTATAAAATTATAATCTGTTATCAGTAGATTTTGATTTGTGTATCTATTTATATACCTGGGGTCATGTAAACATTTCTCCGGAGAAAAGGAATTGCAAATGGAAAAAAATTAAGAAGCAGTGCTCTAGGCAAGAGTCTTGAACCTTTTTTAGCAAAAAAAAAAAAAAAAGAAAGAAAGAAAGAAAGAAATAAATTAAAGGAATTAGAATAGGCAATTAGGAAATAAAACTATCACTCTTTGCAGATGATATGATGATATACTAAGAGAATCTTAGAAAATCATCCAAAAACCTACTGGAAACAATTCACAGCTTTAGCAAAGTTGCAGGATATGAAATAAACACACACAAATCATCAGTTTTTTTCTATATTACTGACAAAGCCTATCAGCAAGAGATAGAAAGAGGAATTCCATTTAAAATTACTGTAGACAAAATAAAACACTTTCACGACAAACCCAAGAACTATATGAACACAATTGCAAAACACTTCTCACACAAAGTCAGATCTAAACAAGTGGAAAAATATCAAGTGCTCATGGGTAGGCTGAGCTAAGATAAGAAAAGTGACAATTCTGCCTAAATTGATCTACTTGTTCAGTGCCATACCAAAAACTGCCAAGAATATTTTCTAGAACTAGAAAAAATAATAATAAAATTCAACTGGAAGAACAAAAGCTCAAGAATATCAAGGGAATTAGTGAAAAAAATTCAAAGAACAGTAGCTTAGCAGTAGCAAAAACTAAAACTATACTATAAAGCAGCAGTCATCAAAAACATTGGGTACTGGCTAAGAAACAGAGAGGTGGATCAGTGGATCAGTGGAATAGATTAGATTCACACAAAATAGTAATCAATGCCTATAGTAATCTAGTATCTGATAAACCCCCAAACTCCAGCTTCTGGAATAAGAACTCACTGTTTGAAAAAATTGCTGGGAAAACTGGAAAATAGACCTACATCTCACAATCTATACCAAAATAAGGTCAAAATGGATACATGATTTAGGCATAAAGGATGGTACCTTAAAAAAATTAGAAGAACAAGGGATTATGTACTTATCAGATCTCTAGAGAAGGGAGGAATTTATGACCAAAGGAGAACTAGAGAACATTATGGACAAATTTGATAACATTAAATTAAAAAGGTTTTGCATAAACAAAACCAAAAGGAGCAATATTAAAAGGGAAGTACAAAGCTAGGGAAAAATTGTTACAGCCAGTGTTTCTGAAAAAGATTTCATTTCTAAAATATATATAGAAGCATGACAAATTTATAAGAATACACTTCATTCCCCGATTGATAAATGGTCAAAGGATATGAACAGACAATTTTCAGGTGACAAAATTAAAGCCATCTATAGTCATAGGAAAAAATGCTCTAAATCACTATTGATTAGAGAAATGCAAATTAAAGGTACCACCTCACACCTCTCAGATTGGCTAAGATTTCTTGTATTCTGTCTCTTATAATATTTAAAGTGCTTCAGGAGAAATAATTTCTTATTTGTACTAATGGGAACCTAGATAAATGTTGGAGGGGATGTGGGAAAACTGGGACACTAATGCTTTACTGAGTTGTGAAGTGATCCAACCATTTTGGAGAGTAATTTGGAATTGTAGCCCTTTGGGTACATACTCTTTGTGCATACTCTTTGATCCAACAGTGCCATTACTGGTTCTGTATCCCAAGAAAATCATAAAGGAGAGAAGGGCCAACATGTTTGTAGCAGCTCTTTGTTTTGTGGTAGCAAAGAATTGGAAAATGAATAGATGCCCATCCATTGGGGAATGGCTGAACAAGCTTGGTACATGAAGGTAAAGGAATATTACTGTTCTATAAAAATGATGAAGAAGTTGATTTTAGTAAGGCCTGGAAAGATTTACATGAACTGATGCTGAGTGAAATAAACAGTACCACAAACTCGGGAGATTGAATGTAAATCAACACATGCTATGTTCACTTCTTTTTTCTGTGTTTTTTTCTCTCCCATGATTCTCCCCTTTTGCTTTGATTTTTCTCTCCCAACATGATTCAAAAAGCAATGTGTATAAAAGTAAGTAAATTTACCAGGAAAAAAAATAAATAAAGTGTTGAACCTTATATAAGTACAGAAGGAGATAGATGGGAGAAGTGTTGTGGAAGGTAAAAGGAACATGACTTGGAAACTGATTTGAATATGAAGGGTGCTGAAGGGACAGCTCACTGACCTGCATTAATAGCCAAAAACAAGGGAACAAACCAGTGTGGGTGGATATAGCTCTGGCCACATCATTAAAAGCACAGATAGCATCTGCTACCCAACACCACCTGCCACATTTTGAATAAGGTATGTGTCCATAATCATATTCCAGTACCGAGTCACAGCTTACCAAGACAAATTTGCCTATAAGGTCAAATACAGCTCACACTAGCGTCTCTCTTTTTCCTCGATTATTATTCATATTTTGTACAGTTCTATACAGATACTGGAAATCATGGGCCTTATTGCCACCTCCTTTCTTGTATTCTGTCTCTTATAATATTTAAAGTGCTTCAGGAGAAATCATTTCTTATTTGTACTAATGGGAACCTAGATCTGGGTGTAAATATACACAATAGATGTGCACATGTGTGTATATGTCTATGAATAGATACATAAATATATGTAGTCACATACATATATCTATATATGCTTTCACAAAATACTCATATACGTGTGCATAAGTACCTACATATATACACATAGGTATTATATGCACTCAATATAGACATATTTCCATATATGTGGACACATGCATCTATAAATATATACATATATATGTTCCTTGTTTCCCTACCTCCCTATTTCCTGTTCTCTATACTTTGTTCAAATAAAGGATGGATAGAGGGAGTTCCCTGATTAAATTATGAGCATATAGGGTGGACTTTTGACAGTCGCATATAGGGTGGACTTTTGACAGTCTCTCCCTGGGAGGGATATGGATATTCTCCTTGCTAACAGGCTCAACCTGTTGTGGGATAGGCTGCTACCGGATAATCCATCCTTTAGTATTTTCTACTACAGACTCAATCATTCTCCCTTCTCATCCTTGCCCATCTCTGGAGGAGGATAGGATCAGTCATCTTACTGACCCCAATTATAGGCATAGCAACAGGCTAGGTTACAATATAAGAGAGAAAAGACCTAGAGTTTGCTCTCCACTATTACAGAAAGTTATTTGGACAGTGGATATTTGGAATAAAAGGGAGTTCTCTATTAGAGAGACATAAATTTTGGAATAAAAGCGAGTTGCCTCTCTAACAGGTTTAATTGTATTTCCTTAGGAAGGGAGAAGTAGTACATGCCCCTCAGAGAAGGACCGGAAAGATGAGCTCCTGTAGGTAAAAGTGGGACTCCCAGAATATAGGCTCTGAGTCTGTAACTATCTCTAGGGTAAAAGTGTAACTTAGTGGAATATTGTCAGGGGGTTGTGGGGAGGACTGGAAAGAATAGGAGAGTTGCTTAGCTAGCAACTACAAATTCACTGCCCTTCTGAAAGGAATTTAAACCACAAGTTAGTCTTGTAAATATGGTGGACTTTAAGAGTCTGAAGAAAGGTAGAACTCAACAGGAAGGAGGGAAGGAGGGAGGGGGAGAGAGAAGAAGGAGGAGGAGGAGGAGGAAGAAGAAAAAGAAAGAAGAAAAAAGAATTGTTAGCAATTCTTTGTAGACTATTGTGACTCTTCAATATGTTTTCTGAATTTTTTTATGGTAGAATAAGTATCTATACCCAATATATACCAAATGTAACATTGGGAATAATTGTAGTAGTAGATGATACATCACAAGCTAAAGAGAGAGTGATTTGGAGGAAGAGCCCAAGAACGCATGCAATCCATGTGAGCCTAGAGCTTGTGGGATGTGGGAGAGGGGGCAGCACTGAGCTATGATATACAGAAACAAAATTCCTAGTTTGCCCCCCTTTCTATCTATCTTTCTTTCATTTATCTGACTAGTTTCCGTTTCTTCCTTAAGTCCTCCTGCTAGCATCCTTTTCCTTACACTCCACGCCCATTCTTCCTTCTCTTCTTCAAGTTCTACTAGCCAACCCTTCCCCATTTTCCTTTCATTTGCATTATTATTTCTTCCTCTGCTCTTACTCTTCTTTCTTCCCTTTAGTTCCTTCTGTTCCTATCTTCAAATCCTTCTGTGTCTCTTTTTCCTTCTCCTTCCCCTCAAATCTTCCTAATTTCCCCCTCCCTAAATGCAATCTCTAGGTCCATCATTTCACCCACCCACCTCCAGTGCCTTTTTTTGCCATTCTTTCAGTTGGATCCTTCCTCAGGAATTCTCCAGCATCTTTCAAAGGTCTCTTCCAGCTCAGCTGATTCCAGTCTATGATTCTCTGATTCCCTCCTGCTATTCCCTTTATTGGGGGATAGGGGTTAATGAATAGCTATGGATCCTAGACCTTGGAAGTTGGATCCCAGAGCTCAGCTCAGGATTGGATTTCCATGGTTTATTGCAATGTCCAACACAGTCCCAGAAAAGAAACCCCAATTCTGAATTCAGGCCGCGCCTGCCAGCCAGACCTTTCGGAGTTCTCTGGGATTGATGAATCTAGCAAGACAAAGTATGCGCTGAATGCAGAATCGCTCCTGAATTTCCCTCTCCAGGCTCCACTTAAGGTCTACATTAATAAAACAACACTTTAGGCTCCATTTTCCAAATCTCCCATGGGAGGCATGCTATTTCCTTTCCTGACCTCAGAAGGGACAAGAAACTTCTGCCAGTCCCCTTCTCTGATCTCTGCTTTGGTCTAGCAGGGCTCACAATCAGAGGATCAACAAAATGATCTAGTCCCTATGGTCAACTGGGCTTCCACAACTGGCTGTCTGGGAATTAAATCCAGCCAGGCCGAGTGTCAATTCCCCCATGTAATCCCTCTCTCTGATGGTGCTTGGAATTTCCTTTCTCTAGGACACCTGCATAAATCTTACCCTCCTCAAAACACCATGTGCTAATAGCAATAACAGCAGCGATGATGATGATGATGATGATGATGATGATGATGATGATAATGATAATGATCGCAACAATAATAACAGTCGTGATCAATGTATTGCAGTGGAAGGAAAACAAGCTTTGGAGTCAGGAAGACCTGGATTCAAATCCTGCCTTTGACATACCCTGGCTTCATGACTCTCAGAAAGTATCTCCAGTGCTCCTTCCCCCAAGCAACTTTATTAGTTTCAGGACATTTACTAATCTACTTTAGTGAAAAGAGATTCCACGCAAGGAGTTGTCTATACTGAGATAAAAAAAGCCATTACATTAAATCAATGTTGTAAGACATACATATATACAAAACATTCATATACACACTCCTAGCATATAAACATGTAATTTATATATCAAGTATAATAAATACCTATGTATATAGAGCATATATTTGTTGTCCTCTATCATATAAGAATATGCATATTAACTAGGTTACTAAATACTAATATACTAAATATATATTTATATATTATATTACATATAATATATGTTAGTAAATAAATATACTAAATACTAATGTACTAAAATATAAAATAAAAAATATGTACTAAAATACTAAATACTAAGTAACTAAGTTACTAAATACTAATATATTAAATATATATTTATATATTATATTATATGTATAACATATGTATGTAATATATATGTTAATAAATAAATATACTAAATAATAATATACTAAAATCTAAAATAAAAATATATGCTAAAATACTAAATACTAAGTAACTAAGTTACTAAATACTAATATACTAAACACATATTTATATATTATATTATATATAACATAATATATGTTAATAAATAAATATACTAAATACTATTGTACTAAAATATAAAATAAAAATATATACTAAAATACTAAATAGTAAGTAACTAAGTTACTAAATACTAATATACTAAATATATATTTATATATTATATTACATATAATATATGTTAATAAATAAATATACTAAATACTAATGTACTAAAATATAAAATAAAAAATATATACTAAAATACCAAATACTAAGTAACTAAGTTACTAAATACTAATATACTAAATATATATTTATATGTTATATTATATATGTAACATATATAATATATATGTTAATAAATATATATGCTAAACACTAATGTAGTAAAATATAAAATAAAAATATATACTAAAATACTAAATACTAAGTAACTAATCTACTAAATATGAAAAAATACTAAAAACAAAAATTAGAATTACTAAAAATCATTTAATAATGCATATCTCTAACATACTCTACAACTAATAATAAAAATGATAATATCCTTCAGCTAACAATAAATATAAAGCCTTTCAGAATTGCTGCTTCTCACATTATTGTGATAATCACACCAACTATTCTGATTCTACTTCTTTCATTCTCTATTTTGTAAAATATCTCCTTGTTTCTTTGAATCCATTATATTTCTCCTTTCTTATGGCTTAATAATATTCCATCACATTCATATTTCACAATTTGTCCAGCCATTCTCCAGTTGATGGAAAACTATTTTGTTTTTAGCTCTTTGCTAAAACAGAGAGTGCTGTGACCAATATTTTTATTCAGAGATGGCCTTTCCCTCTGTCTTGACCTCTTTAGGGACTTATGCTTACTGCTAGTAGCTGGGAGTTAAAAGACTAGAATATTTTAGTGATTTTTAGGATATAATTCCAGATAATTTTCCAGAATGATTGAAGCACTTCCCACTTCCACCAATAGTTCTTTAAACATAAATGAATAGCAGGGTAGCAATCTATACTAAGATCATCTCAATCTGGTAACAACAATAATAATAATAACAATAATAACAGTAATAATAAATAACATTTATGTAGCACATAATTGTGTGCCAAACACTGTACTTTTTCAATTATCTTATTTCATAACAGCTCTGGGAGAGAGGTACTATTATCCTATCCATATCATATCTATAAGAAAATTCAAGATCATGTAGCTAGTAAATGTAAATAAGATTTGAACTCAAATCTCCCAGATTCTAGGCCCCTTATATCTACTATACAATCTAGTTGCTTTTATAAATTTTAAAATAATTTTATTATAAATATTTTATTATAGATATATTATATTACATATTTTTATTATAAATTATAAAAAATAGGTTTTTATACTAATGAGCAGAATGATAAAAGTAACATATAGCTTTATAACACTTTACATATTACAAATTGCTTACCATCAACAGCTCTACGAATATAGGACAAAGAACTCCATTTTACAGGAGGCAAATGAGGCTCAGTCAAGTTATATCTTATTATCTAAGTATCATAACTGAGGCTTCAACTCAACTTTTCTGACTTAAGCCCTGTGTTCTTCCTCCTAAGAATTAAAGACTAAATGAGATCTCGAAAGCCATTTAGTCCAGCAAAATGGCTTTCGAGATCCCATTTAGGCTAGCTTGTTTATTTAAGAAGAAATCTCCCTAGAAGTGATTGGGCATATGGGATAAGACAGAAGGAAGGAGGATCCATTTGATTTAAAACTGGAAGGCACCTCAGAGATCATAGAAGTCAACATTCTCATTTTACTGAGATTCAGAGAGCTAA
This sequence comes from Sminthopsis crassicaudata, assembly GCF_048593235.1. Classification (NCBI taxonomy): domain Eukaryota; kingdom Metazoa; phylum Chordata; class Mammalia; order Dasyuromorphia; family Dasyuridae; genus Sminthopsis; species Sminthopsis crassicaudata. Next base: position 65,837,138 of record NC_133623.1, on the reverse strand, counting down.
AACACAGCTTGATAAAAATCACATAGCTAGTATCGAAGTTGGAATTAAAATGCTGGTCTTTTAATTTTAAAATTAATATATTTCCACTGGACTACACTGCCTTTCCAGTCTCTAGAACTAACAAACTACCAGTGACCAAGTGTTCAGGACATCAAGTTCAGTTTCCCAACTCCTTTGTCCACCGAGCCAGGGAATAACAATAACAACAACAACAAAGACCCACAACAATCACAAGACCATCATCAATAACAAAAGCAAACAATAAGAATCATTATGATGGGGTTAATGGCAGGAAGCATGATGAAGTGGCTAAAGAGCAGACCTTATCACCAGAGAGACCAGATATCTGGGCTTGTGTGACCCCATGGAAATCTCTGAATCTTTTCTGAAATAAAAAGACCACTGCTTCTCTAGACTGTTTCCTCATCACTAAAATGTCTAAACCAGCTTTCTGGTTTACCTCCTAGGGCTCTTGCTTAGATCAGAGAGAATTAGATCCTATCCTCTATCACTCTTAGCAGCCATCAGCTGTTCTGGCCTCTTAATATCTCTACAAATACTATGATGAGGAGCCTCTCACATTGTAAATGCAATGAAATGGAAGTGCTTTTCTTTCCTTTTTGTGAGCTTTAGCATCGCTAACAATAAGGCTAGTAGAGGTGATAAAATCCCAGCTGAACTCTTTAAAACCTTAGAAGATAATGCTGCTAAAGTACTGAACTCAATAAGCCAACAAATTTGGAAAATTCAATGGTGGCCGGGGGGTTTGGAAAAGACCAGTTTGGGTCCCGATCCTAAAGAAGGGCAAAGCTAGAGAATGCTCAAATTTCCTAAAAACTGAACTCATTTCACACACCAGCAAGGATATGTTTGACATTCTGCAAGCTAGGCTTCAGTCATATGTGAACTGAGAATTACTAGAAGAGCAGACTGGTTTTTGTTTTGTTTTGTTTTGCTTCTTTTTTTGTTTTTCAATAGTATTTTATTTTCCCAAATACACAGTTTTCAACATTCATTTTTGAAAGACTTTGTGTTCCAAATTTTTCTCCCTCCCTTCCTTACTTCCTACTTCCCCAAGACAGCAAGCAATCTGATATAGGTTAAATATGTGCAGTCCTCTTAAAGATAGTTCCATATTTGTCATGTTGTACCAAAAAAAAATCAGACCAAAAGGAGAAAAACATGAGAAAGAAAAAAACAAACAAAAAGATGAAAATATTATGCTTCAATCCACATTCAATCTCCACAGTTTTCTCTCTGGATGTGATTGACATTTTCCATCCCAAGGCTGGTTTTTGAAGAGACAGAGGAATTAGAAACCAAATTGCCCACACAGTGGTACATGGAGAAAGCAAGGGAGTTCCAGAAAAAAAAAAACACAACATCTACCTCTCCATCACTGACTACACTAAAGCCTTGAACTGTGGTGGATCACAATAAAATGTAGCAAGTTCTCAAAGATGGGCATACCAGTTCATCTGACTTGGTTTCCTGAGGAATCTGTAAAGCAATAGCTAGAACTAAATGTGGAACAATTGATTGGTTTAAGATTGAAAAAAGGAAGTATGATGAAGCTATATATTGTCACCTCATTTAACTTATCAGATGAAATGCCAAAGCTGGAGGAATAAAATTAAGACTGCAGGGAAAAATATCAACAATATCTCAATATCATCAATATTAAGATGACAGCACTCTGGTGGCAGAAAGTAAAGAATTAAGAAGCTTCTTGATGAGGGTGGAAGAGGAGAGTTAAGATTTTGGCAGCCGGTCCCCTCACTTCCTGGCAAATAGAGGGAGAAGAAATGGAAGTAGTGGCAGATTTTATATTCTTGGGTTCACAAGGTACCTGCAGCCATGAGATTAAAATATGTTTTCTCCTTGGAAGACAAGTTATGGCAAATCTGGATAGTAGTAACAAATATAAAGTTACCAACAAGATATCATATACTCAAAGCTAGGTGTCTTTTTTTCCCCAGTGGCTGGGAGAGTTGGTCTTTAAGGAAGAGTTTTTTCCAGTATGACTGGGAGGGTTGGTCTTTAAGGAAGAGTTTTTTCCAGTATGGCTGGGAGAGTTGGTCTATATGGAAGAGTTTTTTCCAGTATGGCTGGGAGAGTTGGTCTATATGGAAGAGTTTTTTCCAGTATGGCTGGGAGAGTTGGTCTATATGGAAGAGTTTTTTCCAGTATGGCTGGGAGAGTTGGTCTATATGGAAGAGTTTTTTCCAGTATGGCTGGGAGAGTTGGTCTATATGGAAGAGTTTTTCCAGTATGGCTGGGAGAGTTGGTTTATATGGAAGAGTTTTTTCCAGTATGGCTGGGAGAGTTGGTCTATATGGAAGAGTTTTTTCCAGGATGGCTGGGAGAGTTGGTTTATATGGAAGAGTTTTTTCCAGTATGGCTGGGAGAGTTGGTCTATATGGAAGAGTTTTTTCCAGGATGGCTGGGAGAGTTGGTTTATATGGAAGAGTTTTTTCCAGTATGGCTGGGAGAGTTGGTATATAAGAAAAACTGAATACCACAGAATCAATGCTTTTGGATTGTGGTCTTGGGGAAGACTTTTGAGAGTCCCTTGGACAGCAAGGAGATCAGATTGATCAATGTTAAATATGGAAGATGAAGATGAAATATTTGACCCCATAATGAGAAGACAGGACTCATTGGAAAATCCCCCAGTGTTAGGAAAGATTGAAGGCAAAAGGAAAAAAAAAAGATGGCAGAGGATGAGATGTAGATAGCTTTTCAGTTGTACCTGACAATTTGTTTTTTTTTTAATTTTATTTATAATTTTTTGACATTATATATGCATGAGAAATTTTTAAAATAACATTATCCCTTGTATTCATTTTTCCAAATTATCCCCTCCCTCCCTCTACTCCCTCCCCTTGATGACAATGCCTGACAATTTGTGACCTCATTTGGGATTTTCTTGGCAGAGATATTTGTATGATTTACTCATTTCTTTCTTCAGCTCATTTTACAAATGAGGAACTAAAAATGACAGGGCTAAATGACTTGTCTAGAGTCATACAGCTAGTACGTTGAATTCACGAAAAGAAGAAGACTTCCTGACTCCAAGTCTGGCCCTCTATTTACTGTACCACAATCTACCTGACCTGAGATGGATAGAAAATGTCACGGAAACAAAGAAGATGAATTTGGACAAACTGTGAGAGATAATGGAGAACAGAAAGGCTTGGTATACCGTGGTCTTTAGATTCACAAACAGTCATACAGGACCGAATGACTGAACAAAAACAAACTCCATTTAGCCCTGACAACCAGCAAACATAAACATCCAAGCAATAAATGATAAATTGATGGGCAGAGGCCAGTTGGGGCTACTTGTGCTTTACATGTTTTTTTGTTTCATCCTCTTAATGGGAAGCGTATTTGATTCAGGCAGAACATTAATTGAACTTAATGGTATGTAGGCAGACTCAAGAGACAGGTCATCTCAGGATTCATTGCCTGGTAAATGCTAGAGGAGTTAAAAAAATGTCTTGGAGATAGGAAAGGAAAGAGTTAGAAAGAGATGAAGAATTTAGTACGCAAATTTTTTAAATGAATGTTTAAAATAAATAAATATGTTAATAAGCCAGGGGGAGCAGCTGGAGCACCTGAATGGGATTTGGTCATGGTGTGCATTCTGTTACAAGAGGAATCTTCAGAAATCATATAGTTAATGCCCAGACCATTAGGCAGGACTACCAAGAAAGGCATAATGTTCCAAAGGAGCCAGAAGCCTTGGGTTTTAGTCCAAGCCTTTTTCACTGACTGGGCCACCACTTGAGTGTCTAAGCACCTTGGCTGAATCCCAAAAAAGAAGGCTAAGCTGCCTTATTGGACCTTGCTAAGGTCTTTCTCACTACCCGCCTGTCCCCAAAGCCCACCTTCCACTCAGAGACAGTGCGATATTCCAAACAGAACTTCAGATTTGGTGGGAAAACTTAAGTTGAAATTCCATTTCGATCCCCCTTCCCACCTGCTATGTGACCTTGGGCAAGTCATCTTCCCTCTCTCAGCCTCTATTTTATCATCTATAAAATATATTATATTATTCATATTTTATATCTGCTGGGCTTCTTGTGAGGATCTGATATAAACACTGTAAAGTGTTAATATGGGGTATAATTAACACCCAATATGTAGCCTCCCATTCAACAGGTACTCCATCTGGTTAGTGTTCAATAGTGTTTAGAAGTCCGGCAAGGAAGCTTCCTTTATCCTGCTACCGATGCAGATCTAGTAATTAATAGTCTCAGTAGGCGGTGTGGAAGCTACCAAAAGACTCACCGATTAACCTGGGATCATACAGCCAAGATGTGTCAGAAACCCATCTTGAACCCTGAATAACCTGACAATGACAAGATTTCTTTAGGCCACCTCTCCAGGCATTTTATAAACAGATGCAATGACTGATTTGTTGACTCTTTTTCCACTTAATTTAAATTAAGGCTGTGGACAATTCACCTAATATCAGGAGTGGAAGGAACCTTTTAGGTTATCAAGTAAACCTCTTCATATCATTTGATAAGTGGCCACAGTAAGTGGCTCCGATAGGGCTTGAACTCAGGTCTCTTGCTTCCTATTTCCACATCTGACTAATTACACTTGTAACATCTCAATGCGCAGAAGAGAGTAAACGTATTTTCCCCAATTTGTTCTCAGAGGAAACTCAAGGTGAGGAGCTCTGGTCGAGGTCTTGTGATTTCCCAGCTCCAAGCACTGGAACCAGAACATGCATCTTTGGAGATTCCCTTGGGGTGACAGCCAAAGTTTCTTTCAGGAACTGGAAATTAGCCTTTCTTTTTCCTTTTTGTTCACTGAAGATGACACAGCTGTGAAATTTGCAAATGTTCTTAGATGGACAATGTATTTTTATGAAGAAGAATATTGGCTATCTCGGTATTTACACAAAAATACCTTGAAGTGAAGAGTAACGATCTTTTTGCATTTGGGGGGTACAAAATATTTGTCAAGAGTCATATTTTATGCAAATATATGACAAAAAGTTAGCCATGCTTTACTTTTAAAAATTTACTTCATATTTTTCTCAGTTACATTTAAAACAATTTTTTACATTTGTTTTTAAAATCTTGAATTCCAGATTCTCTTTCACTCCCCCCATTAAGAAAGACTTTGGGAAATTTGTTGGCAATGCTTTCAACTGATCTAGTGGTTTTCTGGTCTTGTCCTCTCAACTTCTTTCTCTGTCTCTTCATCTTTCTAAAGGGAAGTCTATTTCAATGATTTGTCCAAGGTCACACAGCTTGTCTGTGGCAAAGGCCACATCATTGGGATATCAGTTTCCAGACATCCGTCCCCATACTCTTAAAATAAGTGATGGGGTAGGGATTGACTGGGAGAACCTGCTATTGCTCGTCCCTTCTAATACATTAATGAGATTCCAGTATATGGACAAGTGTTAGAAAGAGGGATCGCCCACTGAGAAAGAAGAAGCACTGCTCCTATTATTATCTCAAACACTTTCACCATCACAGCTTCCCTTTATGTCCCCAGACTCCCATTACCCTTCATTTAAAACCAGAGGCAACTCTGAACAACTAGTATTGGGAATAAGTGGGACCAGTGCTTCAAATGTTGGAGGATATTTCCAATATGTTGAGAATATGGTGGGACAGACAATACCATGGGAGAGGGGGGGGGAAAGTAAAATTTATACATACTGGTTCAAAAAAAAAATCAACTTACATGAACCGATGCTGAGTGAAACAAGCCGAACCAGGAAAATATCGTACGTAGCAATGGCAAGATCGTGCGGTGATCAGTTATGACAGACTTGGTTCTTCTCAGTGGTTCAGTGATCCAAGGAGATACCAAATAAACTTTAGATGGAAAACGCCATCCCCAATCAGAGAGAGAACTGTGGAGACTGAATGTAAATCAACACATGTTATTCACTTTTTTTCTCCTGTTTATTTTCCCCTGTTGTGGTTTAGCCCTTTTCTTCTGATTTTTTCTCTCCCAACATGATTTATAAAGAAATATGTAAAAAAGAAAAATAAATGCACATGTATAACAAAAAAAAATGCTCTTTTCATATGTAACTGGGGCAAATAAAAATTAAAAAGAAACAAATCTCACTGGTACAGGTGGAGCAAGCTGAAATAGGCATAAATGTGAAAATGATCTGAGGTTACCATACCCCAAGCTCAATATGTATCTTCATTGCAATGTAGTAGCCAAGTAACACAAATGAGCTGTGTGGAGAGACGATGTTTATGAAAAAGGAAATGAGAGTCTCCTGTCCTGGGCTGACCACATCTGAAATATTGGCTTGAGCTCTGAGCTCCATATTTTAAAAAGGACACTGATAAGTTGCTTTGCATTCAGAGGAGGGAGGGCAACCTTTGGATGGTGAAAGGCCTCAAGCTTATAGGGCCTCTACACTTGTGAGGATGGCTTGCCAGAACCAGCATTCGTTCTGGAAAAGAGAAAACTCAGGGAGGTACCAAAGTGGTCTGCAAGTATTTGACTATTTGAAAAATTGGGAGAAGCACTCAAAATACAGTGATAAATCTCCCAGCTAGTGTGAGCTGGTCTTCTGCAGATGGGCTTGGGAAATGTGAGTTAAGGGATATTCAAATTCTCCCTCTCACCAAAAAATGATTCCATTTCCTTATGCCCCCAAACTCAAATAGTATAGTCTATGTACAGCTAGATGGTGCTGAAGTGGATAGAGCTCTGGGCCTGGAGTCAGGAAGACTCCTCTTTCTGAATTCAAATCTGACATTAGACATCTAGTAGTCAAGCGACCCTGGGGAAATCACTTCCCCCTATTTTTTTCAGTGTCCCCCTTGTAAAATGAGCTGCAGAAGGAAATGGCAAACCACTCTATATTTCTGCTAAGAAAACCCAAAAGGGATGACAAAGAGTCAGACGTGACCAAAATGACTAAACAACAATAATATACAATAGATTAAATTTAAAAAGTGTTCTGCTTGGGCCCAGGAGACATAAATCGGTACAGTAGGGCTAAGTTGCAAAGAGGCAAATCTCATCTAGAAAATGGGACAAATGCTTTGCCCTCACAAAGCATACAGTAAGTAGTCTCCCACGAGGCATCTTGATGGTTACTTTGTGCTGTACAACCCAGCTGAGGTCCCTTTTCCCTTCAAAACCCTTATTATTCTGCGGACCTTCAAATAGTCACATAAGATGAGGAAAAGGAAAAAAAAAAACTACTTGCTTAAATTCATGGTCCAGCCAAAAGTACAACCCCCAAGTCATAGATTTATAAACCTGGAAGGGATCTGCAAGTCATCTGGTCTGACTGTCTCCATTTTACAGCCAGGAAGGCTTTAAGGTAGACAGGGAAAATGGGTGACTTGCTTCTCCAAGATCATAGAGTGAGTTAGGGGCAAAAGTAGGACTAGAAGTCGGGGATTCTTCCTTTTAATGCCCTTTGACATTTAATTTGCTGATTTCCAAATAGGAGGCCTGCTGAAAGCAAGCAACAGTTCAGAGGAAGGGGTAGAACATTTTTGACTGGGAGGGGAGCTTTCTGGATCTCAGATGAGACCCCATAGGAGACTTCTTGCTCATTACCCAGTCTACTGATTATTACCCCATCACGAGTGTGTGTGGGAGGTTTAGAAACAATTCCAAACTACTCATTGCCACCTTATAATTCTGACCCATATGTCAAGTCTAGAATATAATTACACTTTTCAAAAGACTAATGAGTTGCTCTCTGGAATATATTTTGCCATTGCTAGAAGAGATCAATAATCTCTTTCTCTCCTGTGATGTCAGAGTTGATGAGGGAGGAGGGACATAGGGCATAAGGAGATGGAAGAAAGGAAACAAGCATTTATCAAAGTATTTATTAGGTGCTAGGAATTGTGCTAAGCACTTTACCAACATTACCTTATTTAATCCTCACCAAAACCCTGAACAGTAAGTGCTATTATTAGACCCATTTTATAGTCAAGCAAATTGAGACAGGTAGAAGACTTGAGCAGGGGTATACAGCCAGTAAGTAGCTAAGGTCAGATTGGAATTCAAATTCCAACTTCCAGGCTCCAGGAATAGCACTCTATCCAGTGTGCCATCAAGTTGGGAGCTAAATGAGCTGTCCGGTCCAATATGCTACCAAAGCTGTTCAGAATGTGGTATGGAGAATGCCAGGAAGTTTAGCTTCTTTTGCCTTTGATTTTATTAAGGATGACTTTTCTCCTGATTTTTTTTTACTGAGGCAATTGGGGTTAAGTGACTTGCCCAGGGTCACACAAGATTTTTTTTTAATACAAAAAGAAAGAGAGCAAAAAAACAAAACAAAACAAAACAAAACAAAAAAAAAAAAAACCCAATGGACAGACCAACATTTTTCCTGCTATTAAATTTACCATTCCAACTAGAGGTATCTCTAGCAAGATAAGCAAACCATTGCGAGAGCTTTGGCAGTAAAAGTAATGGAGAAGGGAAACTAGGATCGGTGTGGTTTGTGACATATCTAGGGGTTCACCCCAATTCACTTGAGAGTGAACCTCTGGGAAATATTATCTAGATTTGAAATAATCCATGAGTCTCCATGCTCTCCAGCCCATAGCTAAGCAACTTGTTTACTTCTAGCAGTCAAAAATGTGCTTAGTTCCAAATCCAGCCATTAACTCAATAGCATGGGAAGAAAAGTTGCAAGAACACATTATCCTCTTCAATCTGGAAGGTATTTCCCTGCAAATAAATACCCGATCAGCAAGAACCACATATACAAAGGGAATAATCAAGCTGGGAGGCTCATGCCGGGATCCCATATGGTCTAGGCACCTGCATAGAAAGGCAACACACATATCTGATGTAGTTGAACCACTGATACCTCTTATTAATGTCAGGGCTCTGCTTCCCCTGGGCTTCTCAGACCCGTGACTGCCTCTGAACTGCTCTGTTGGACACTACTTCACAGGACGCTGCTCCATTGGGCATGGAGGCTGCCAGACATGACTCTGCTAGAAAGTGCTCTGCTGGGGACGGGGTCGTTGCCGGACACCTCCGGGCACGGCCCTGCTGGACACCAAATTGTGAAGTCTCTCTGAGGCTTTCTTTGCAAACCTCTTGTAGTTCAAAAGTCAGACGTGTTTTTATATGCCTTTAAAATAAACAAACAAAAAAACCCCCCAGCCTTCCTTATTGTAGCCATAGAAGAGGGGGAAAAAAAATCCACTTTTCAGGTTTTTTTTTTTTTTTGGGGGGGGGGGGCTTCTCATTGAGTGCTCTGTCTCGTTTCCTCCAGATCTGGCTCAGATGTCTCTCATCTTCCTGGCTAGTGCCCACAAGCTCATGTGTCTTTCTTAAGCTAAACTTCATTCGGGGATTTGGGGTCTCTGTAGGTAAACTCTCTCTAAGTCCCAGATAATCTGCCCAGGACCATCTGGCTCACCTGCGTTAAAAACGGGACTTACCACAAATCTTGACTGAAGCTTGCTTGATCTCCACCATGCCCCATGGCTTCTCATGCCCCATGAGTTTTCCCTGGCCACATCAGTAAACATCTCTTCCATTTTTGATGAAAATATCCTAAATAAACTTGCTCACGGTCTGAATAGTTATGGTGCTTATAACATGAAGATTATTCCAAGTGTCCCTTAGCTGCTACCTGCCCCCTGAGATCGCCTTCCATTTATACAGGTAGAGCTTGCTTTTCTATACTTCTCTCTTCCATCATACTGGGAGCTTCTTGTGAGGAGGAGGAGGAAGGTTTTGCCTTTCTTGGTATCCCCAACACAGTAAGCATTTGATAAATACTGACTTGGGTCCATCAGCGTCTTCCTTCAGCCCCCCTGACCTACAGCACCATTCCGAAGTTTGGGGATGACTGAAGTGGCTAGCGTGATCTGCTGGAAGTACATTCTATGGTCTAGAAGGCCCCCTAACTGGAATAATAGGTTACCAAGGAGTTGCCTTGGGGTTCAGCCCCCCTGGTCTGAATAGTGCTTAATTGGGTTTCCTGACCCTCCCGTAAGAACCAGAACCCAAGTGTATCTTCATCTGATTCACCATCTTCCCAGCTTTTATCAGGGCCACGGCAGTCTCTTTTGGGGTGTCAGTAGGTTCTTAAGAGACATAATTTAGCCACCTCTCTACTGCCCACCCAGAGGTCCGACAGACTTTCAGGAGGCTCCAGACTCAGATTTGGAGCAGTCCTTTGAAGTCATTGAATCCAAGCTCCTAATTTTACAGATGAGGGAACTGAGGCCCTGAGTTGAAGTGGTTTGTGCAGAGTCATACGGCTAGTGTCTGAGGCAGGATTTGAATCTCGTTTTCCTGACTTCAAGTCCTAGCCATGGTAAGACAACAGAGTTGCAACATATTGTCTTTGTACACTCCTCACTTCTCTCTTTCCTAAGTAAATCAAGTTGCCTGGTTTCTTTGACTTTCTATTGTTCCACTCTGCAATCTTGGGTCCCTGTATACCCAGATTTCTTAGAAAAACTATCACCTTGCCGAAATGTTGACAATGAATTTGATCCCCGAACTATTACTTACTTCCCTCCTAACTTTCCTGACATGAGAGGTCAAAGGTCATTCAAAGAGCTTCTAAATGTTCTATGGCGTCATGAGATGTAAGTGTCTACTGTATTCCAGGCATTGCATTATGGGATGTAAGGGTCTACTGTGTGCCAAGCATCGTGTTATGGGGTATAAGTACCTACTATGTGCTGGGCTTTGGGTTATGGGATAAAGACTCAAAGACAAAAACAAAACTGACCTTCATATCAAAGAATTCATATCCCATGGAGCAGAAACAATCTATATGTATAGAGAAAATAATTACCCAAATTTGTGTGTGTGTGTGTGTGTGTGTGTGTGTGTGTGTGTGTGTGATTTTTAGAGGACAAAAACATCTGGAGAGGGAGTTAGACAATATGGATAGACCCTTAAGCTGAGCTTTAAAGGATGTTAGGGGTCATAGGGGGTGTTCCAGGCAAAGGGACAACATGTACAAAGCCATGGAGACAGGAGATGGAATGTCATGTACAAAGAACAGCAAAGCAACAGCTTTGGCTGGAACAGAGTGCGTTAAGAGGAGTAATATGTAATAAGAGATGGAAAGGTAGGCTGGGGGCAGATTAGGAAGGACTTTCTAAGCCAAATAAATGAATTTCTGCTTTATCCTAGATCCAAGGCTCTTAATGACCTTTTCTGAGCCATTGTTCCTTTTCATTTGGCAATCTGGTGAAGGCTAAAGACTTATTAACAGATTTGTGCTTGTAAATACAGAAAATAAAATCCATATGGTCAAAAAAGAAAATCCTCGTGTTAAAATACAATTTTGTAAAAAAAAAAAATCGGGCCAATTAAGTGGTACAATGGGATAGAATGCTGGGTCTGGAGTCAGGAAGATTCAGCTTCCCGAGTTCAAACTGGGGTTCAGACACTTCCTAGCTATGAGACCCTGACCAGGTCACTCCATTCTGTTTTTGCCTCAGTTTCTTCATCTGTCAAATGAGCTGGAGAGGGAAATGGCAAACCACTCAGGTGGTTTGAAGAAAACCCCAAATGGGTCATGAGGAGTCAGACACAAGGGAAATGACTAAATAACAACAAAATCTAAAAATTAAAATAACAGGTTCCCAGACCCCAGGGTAGAGTCAATGCTAGAGACAAGAGGTAGCTTCTTTTACACACACACACACGCACATACACACACACACACACACACACACATATATATATATATATTTAAATATATATATATATAAATAATAGAAAGAAATAAACAGTTATATATATATATATATATAACTGTTTATTTCTTTCTATTATTTTTCTCTGAAAATAGGTAACATCCTCCATAAATCCAAATTCTTTTGCATGTTCAGTTCCTATACCACAGCAATATTTTAACCTAATCACATTCTGTTTGAGAGATTGTCTACAAACGTTCTCCCCCACAATTTTCTGCCTTTATATACTGGTCTTCACTACACAAGTTCTAGTTATACAAGAACATTTTAATTTGAAATAATCAAAATGATCCTTTTTATACTTCCACAATGTTCTTGCCTTATAATCTAGTTTAAGTTCTTTCTGAGACTACTCAGTCTCCTTCCTTTTCATTTTCTCCCTGGTTTCTTTGAAGTTCCTTATTCTTTGACAAGAGGTAGTTTCTTTAGGAAAATAGTGACAGGGTCAAAACTGTGCTTCAGAGTTATTATATTGACACCTGTATAGAGGACGGATGGCCATTAAGCCTCCTTCATCTTTTATCTCTGTGTCTCTGTGTGTCTGTGTGTCTGCCTTATCTGTTTCTGTCTGTCTCTGTGGGGGGGGGTATTTCTGTCTCTTTCTCTCTGTATCTGTCTCCCTTTCTCTCTCCCTCCCTCTGTGTCCCTCCCTGTGTCTGTCTGTGTCTGTCACTCTCTCTCTGTCTCCTATTTTCGGTTTCTCTCCATCTCTTTCTCTCTCGCTGAGAGTCTGTGTGTCTCTGTCTCACCCTCTCCTAATTCTTGCTCCTCGTGCGTAATACATCATTTCCTCTATCTGTGTCTCTGCCTTGGCCCCCAAGCTTGGTTCAGCAAGAGCAACTTAGTTATTTACAAATCGACTTTAATAGTATGTCCGCCGCCCCCCCCCCCCCCGCCCCCCGCCTCAGCCCCTCAATCAAAGTCCCGGCTTCTCAGAGATCCTCTGGACACGGCAGCTGAATAACATTGCTATTTTCTCTTGGCTCAGTGCTCATTTCTTGCAAAGAGACAGTTTAAGCCGCACGCTTGACAGTGGCTCCACAAAACTGGCAGGTGGCAATTGACAACTTCTGCCTGGCTTCCTCTAAACCTCTTCTGTGCCATGGATCTCTCAACCAATCTGCTGCTGCCTTCCATACCTTTTCAGAATACAGTCCTGAAAAACCTAAAATCCAAGCATAAGTTTGCAAAAGAAGCCAGTTACCTTGAAAAAGACTCATCCTCCCGAATTCCGATCTGGCCTAAAGACATTTATTAACTGTGTGACCCTGGGTAAGTCACTTTACCTCATTTGCCTCAGTTTATTCATCTGTAAAATGCATAAGAGAAGGAAATGGCAAGCCATTCTGGTATCTTTGCCAAGGAAATGGGCTCATGAAGAATCAGACCCAATGGAAATAACTGAACAACAAGGAGTAATCAAAATAATCTGAAAGAAAAGCTCTGGCTCACAGACCCCCCGTTTTTGAAACCCCATTCTCATCTATCCATCTTCATGGTCTCCCAGTGTCTTTCCAAAGATCATCTAGCTATCCCAATAATTCCTTAAAATTTACATCTCCAACTACTTTCCTCTAAACCATTACTAAGCCAAGTTGGCTGCCTCTTCTGGAACCCTGGACCGATCTGACATGTGCTCAGCTCTCAACATTGTATCACCACTTGTTCCAATCAGATCTCATCTAATTCCACAGCTTTTAAAGCTTCTCCCAATCAGTCTCAGAGGGCCACCATTCACAAAGCCAGGACAATTTTCAGCTGAATCGTACACTGGACAAATTGAACGTCCTCACGAAATGAAAGCCTCACCATGGTCAAACTGCCCCTTGAGTCTTCTCGGGCCTCCTTACTGTGTAACTTCAGCCTTTACCACCTTCTGACTCTACATGTACCAAAAGTCATTTCTGCAAAGCGTCGCAGCAATCTACCCCTTTCTAACACAGCCAGGTATCAGTGCTAGCATAAGTCACTCACCTGGCTGATCCAAATCACCCATAGTCCTCCCTGTTGGGGCCATAGATCCTTTCTTGATAGATATCCATTACAGGCTGGCCTGGAGTGTATAGAGGCCTATTAGGGTGTTTAGTGTTTTTTTTTCCCCAAGGTCATCTGGCAATCTCTTTGGATATTCCCTCTTTGATTAGAGATCTTTGTATTTAAACACATTTTTCTGTTTAGTCTCAGTTTCTAAGTACAAGTCTCCCAATTTTATATCACCAGGTGTTCTGTATAAGCCTACTTGTTCAGAAAATTTACAAAAAACAGACTGTTCATTTAGTGAACACCTATCTAACCCCTCAAATACCTACAGAACTTTCTCAGTACCATTATTTCCCAGCTGATAAGGCTTCTCAGCTCTGTCTAGTACTGTTTCCCATTTACTGCTAAACATCTCTGGGGATGCCTCAGTCTACCACAAACCAAGGTTTTATTATGGGTGGAATTGTGAAATGATTCAACCATTCTGGAGAACAATTTGGAACTATGCCCAAAGGGCTATAAAACCTCATACCCTTTGATCCAACAGTGTCACTACTGGATCTGGATCCCAAAGAGAACATAAAAAGGGAAAGGGACCCAACTGTACAAGAATGTTTGTAGAGGCTCTTTTTGTGGCGTCAATGAATTAGACAATGAGTGGATGCCCATCAATTGGGAAGTGACTTAAGTTATGTATATGAATGTAATGGAAGATTATGGTTCTATAAAAATGATGAACAAGCTGATTTTAGAAAAGCCTGGAAAGCTTTCCATGAATTGATGCTGAGGGAAGCAAGCAGAACCAGGAATACATTGTACACAGCAACAGCAAGACTGTGTGATGACTTGGTTCTTCTCAGCAATTCAGTGATCTGAGCCAATCCCAACAAACTTGGAAGGGAAAGCACCATCCCATTCAGAGAGATACCTATGGAGACTGAGTATGGATCAACACATACTATTTCATCTTTTTTTTCTTTTTCCAGCTCTATGACCTTGGACAAGTCCCTTTGTTCCTCTGAGCCTCAGTTTCTCCCTCTGTAAATTGAAATGGTTAAGCAGAGAAATAGGTGTCAAGGCCACAGGGCAGAGAAGTTTAGGGTTGCTAATCATGGGCCCTTCCCCTTTTTCTCTCCCTCCCTTCTGAGGAGAAACAAGGAGAAATACATTTTTGGACCAGAAAACATTAGCTAAGAAAAGACATGGCAGGGCACTCCTAGCTCAGAAAAAGGAAGACGGTGATCTTTATAGGACTCAAACATTGACTCTTTATGTGTCCATTATCCAAGTAGCCTTTATTCTCTAGGATTCAGACTTTTATCTGAAAAAAAAAAAAAAAACAACTACTTTTCTCCTGTTTCTCCACTTGCTTAGGAGGTCAGAGTGGACTTGATGGAAAGCCTCGGAATAGAACCTCTTAAACTGAGTGGGACCAGATAAACAAGAGGGAATTGGGAGCATAGAGTACAATTGCATTTGCCATTTTCAAAGCAACAGTGTTTGGTTAAATGCAGTATTTGTCCTAATTCCAGGAAATGTTGAAAGCTTCCTATTCCTTCTGAAGCTCAAGAAGGTGCTCCTTTACCTTCCCGAGGACAGGGAGATGTGGGGTCCAGCATTTAACTGGAGAGCGTCAGACTGACTCATGTTTGGGAGCCTTAGGGATGATAAAACCTAAGGTTCGGGGAAGGGTGGGGGGGTGATTTCAGCAAAACAAGGTGTTTTCTGTTGAAATAAAAAACTTAAGATACCCAAAGTCCTTTATAGTTCAATGAGTAATAAAAAGGTCATAAGAGAGCAGCAGAAGGGGCTGTGTTTATGCTATAGGAAAAGACCTGCTCCATCATCCCATTTGTTTCCTCCTTACATGAAGCCACGGAGGCACAAGAAAAGAGAGAAATCACTTTGGGGAAATAAAAACCATGGGCTCCAGGTGGACTTTAGCACTTCCTTTCAGAGGCACTTTTAAGGTTGTTAGATCTGCCCTCAAGGAAACTCACTGAAAGAAACAGTGCAAGGTTATTGTCCTTATTTTTACAAAGGGGACACTGAGGCTCAGAGAGAATATTATTAATGATTTATAATATGCAACGTGGAACTAGAGCCACCCTCCGGCCACTTAGGGGCCAATCAGGAATGGTTATATCATCCCAAAGAGGTGTAATGCTCCACAAGGAGCCAGAGGAGCCAGTCCTTTGAGCTGAATTGTAGACTGGATCAATTTAGCACACTCGTGCTATGGCGTCTCTGAAGCCAAATTACTTTTCTAGTGTTCTCAAGCATTCTTAGCATGTGACTTCAGGTCACCCAGTCCAGCAAATTATTCCAGAGGGATAGGGGATCGGACTTGGGGTTTCATTGTGGAGTGATGCCATTGATATAAGGAACTCCCAAAGGGGAAACGTCAGGTCTCCAACTGTTCTCCTTTTAGCAAGTTGGTGGGGACAATAAGAGGAGGAGCGAGTTACCCAGAATCCCCATTCATGATGTAAGAGCCAGGGATTGAATCCAGGTCTCTCCTTTCTCTCAGGTCAGGCTTGCTCAAATATTAATGCTGCAATTCACAGGTCTGACACTGCACCACATCATGCTGCCTCATTTTACCTCCATGAGGCAATTTCTTCAAGTGTAAAATGAAGAGAATCATACCTATGTTTCTTATCTTATCTCCCAAGGTGTCTTTCACCTCATAAAGGGATCTGCCCTATTACCTTGGGCATTCTCTCTCCCTGAACTTCAACTACCTCATCTGGAGGTAATGGAGATTCTAATAATTCTCATCCCTCCCAGCAACTCCTGGTGTTGGAGGAGGACAGTTTATCAACACGAAAGGGTTAGAAAAGTGGAGGCACTAAAGCTAAGATTCCTCTCTCTCTGCCCAGGCAAGGGACTAATTTCTTTTTTTTCCCCCATTCTCAATAGAATTTTGATCTAATTTTATATCATTTATATTATATAATTGATATATATCATATAAATATATTCTATAAATGATATATACATAAATATCATACATATTTATAGAAAAAATAGTTTTCAGTTCATTCATTTTTGTAAGATTTTGAATTCCAATTTTTTTTCTCCCTCTTTCCCTTCCTTTCCCCCTCCCCAAGACAGCAAGCAGTCAGATATAGAGCATACATGTACAATTATTTAAATATATTTCTATATTTGTCATGTTATGAAAGAAAAATCAAAACAAAAAGGAAAAATCGACGAGAAAGAAAAAGCAAACCAACAAATTAACAAAAACATGAAAATAATAAGTATGCTTCCATCTAGGCTCCATAGTTGTCCCTCTGGATATGGAAGACATTTTTCACAATGGACTAATTTCTTCCCCTAGAGGATGCAGCCTTGGATTCTTCTGGGTACATTTGAGCACAGCCTCCCCAGATGTGGAGGAGACCGGGGGTCCAAGAAAGCTTTTCCACCCAAGTACTACATAGAGAATGACAGGCTACTGACAGCTCAGCTCCCCTTCCATTTTTCTAAGTTTCTAACAGCCCTTTTCCCCCAAAGCAAGAGAGGTGAGGGCAGAGAGTTTGGGATGTGGAATCGGAGTTGCTGAGGTTAAATGAGGTGGGATCACAGTAGTGGAAGAAGAACACAAGCTCTGGAGTCAAAAGAGCTGGATTCAAATCCTGCTTGATACTCATTACCAGTGTGGGAAAGTCACAAAGTGTACAAGTTACAACCCCCTCAAGTCTCAGCTTCCTCCTTTATAAAATGAGGGGGGGTGGAAGTCATGGCCTCTGAGAGCCCACTAACTTTAGGTCCAGGAGCTCCTGCTCCTGAGGCCTCAGTTTCCCCTATAGCTTAGAGCCACTACAAGGACTTGAAGATTCTAAAGCTTCTGAAGGCCTTGTCATCTGTAGACCAAGGATCATGTGGGTGATCTCACATCAATCTCCTCAGGTCCCCAGGTTTCCCCTAAAGTTATAAGAGGGGCTTTAACTAGAAAGCCTCTGAAGGTCTTATCAGCTCTAAGTCTAGTAGCCTGAGATAAATCTCACATCAGATACTTCAGCTCTCCAGGCCTCAGTTTCCCCTATTGTCACTGGAAATGCTTGGACTCTAAAGCTTCTGAAGGTCTATGGCTGATCTCATGCATGTCCCCAAGCCTCAGTTTTCCTCCTCAGTATCAGAGAATTGGACTTTATGGCCTCTAAGTCCTTTTAGGTTATAAATCTAACATTTTGTGTGTGATCTCACAGCAGTTGCTTTAGTTCCTTAAGCCTCAGTTTCCTCCTCAGCAACAGGAGGGAGACAGTACAGCTCTGAAAGGCTACCAGCTCCAGGCCTAAGTCCTCATGGGTAATCTCACAATGGTCTCAGTTTCCTCCTTAGCCACAGGAGGCGACTGGGTGACTTCTGCAAGCTGGGCCTCAGAGCTGGTGGCTAACTTTCAGTGAGTCACATCAGTTCTCTAGACCTCAGTTTTCTCATTCCAGGGTGGACCTCTGGCAAGTGACTTAACCAACAACAAACATTGAAGTTCTAATTTGTGCTAAGCACTGAGAAAGTGCCCTTGTATACAAGGTCAATAAGTACATAAATCAGTAAATATTGGTAAATACAAAATGGGGGGGGGGGTGTCAAACAGGCAGAAGCAGCAGGCTAGAAAAGCCTCACCAAGGAGAGGAGGGTCTAGTGGAACTTTGAAAGGAATTAGATATTCGGAAAGCGAGAGGGGAAGAGGGAAGATATTCCCAGGAAGGAACATGGCTAGTGCAAATGCACGGGGACTGGAGATGGGGAAGGGCTGGTGAATAAACCATATGGGCTGGATCCTGAAGGATTTGATGTAAGGATGCCGTAAGCTTCAAAAGGGAGGCTGGAGCCAGATGGTGAAGGGTTTGGTGTGCCAAAGGTTTTACCTTTCTGGGCTCATTTCCTTCTTTGTAAAAGGAGAGGGGTAAGCCAGATGACCACCATTAAGGCCTCTTCCTACACATGGCTATCCCTCCTACTCTCCCCCTGCCCCCCAAGCTCGAAGAGCCAGGCAGTGGAAGTATTCTTCCTTGATTCAGACCTGTTGTGTCCTACTTTCTAGAGCCCCCACACCGGGGTGATTAAAATATCCTGCTTTCTAGAGCCCCCACACAGCGTGATTAAAACATACCTTCTTAGTGGAGAAGCAATGAGGCAGGACTCCCAAAGATGGTGGGAAAATGGAGTCTTTTTATATCCTCATACCCTTAAAATAACAAAAAACAACACTGGGCATGCACTAAATATATCCTGCACACCTGGGACTAGATAACTCGCTATTGGACGTAATTTGCCACGTGGTATCACTTCTGCTGGGTATCCCTCTGCTTCAATCACAACCCAGGCTGTCACCGACCCCTGACTTCTCAGGAAGGCCGAGAGCCCTTAAGGGAGATGGGGAGCCAAACCAGACATTGTTAGCAGGTTCCCTCTGGGCTGAAGGGTCTTATACCTCACCCAGAGTTCCCCCATTCTCTGTGGTCCTCTACACAGGCCGATACTTTCCTTTGGGTAGCTATTTCCCCGTACGGAAGCTCCCTCCACTGCTGCACTCATCTGTGACTAAATGACTCATCACCGCTACTCTATGGAGAGGGGCTAGAGATGGCTCGGATGGGCTCAAGAGAACCGAGTCTTACATTTTCAGTTGGAGTATTTATACCTCAGAAATTAGCAAATGCTTCACAGCAGACCTTGATTGGTTTGTTGAGTAAGAACATAATGAAGAAAAGGTGAATGATGCAGATTTAGTGTGTCATTTTTTTCCCTTAGAGAGTCAGTTGTTAAACATTTATCACTCTTCCTGCTATTATATGTCAAAAGTAGGAAATGAACCCAAGTTTTTTTCCAGAGTAAAAATATTATAATAATTAACTCATTTTAGTTGTCATTGTTTAGTCATTTTTCAGTTGTGTCTGCATCTCCATAACCTCATTTGAGGTTTTCTTGGCAAAGATACTAAAATTACTTGTCATTTGCTCCTCCAGCTCATTTAATAAATGTATATCATTTGTATGCAATACAATAAATGTATGTAAATACATAAAATGTATGTAATAAAATACATGTAATATTATATATATACATATATATATATATATATAATGTAATAAATGTAATCATACAAGGAAACTGAGGCAAACAGGTTCAAGTGACTTGCCCAGAGTCACACAGCTAGTAAGTGTCTGAGACCAAATTTGACTTCAGTAAGATGTCTTTTTGACTCCAGAAATAACACTCTATCCACTGCAGTACCTTTAAAAACACATTTTTCCCTCCTTTGTGGCTTCATAGAATGTATAGTAAAGGAAAAGTTAAGAGTTGTAATCACATTTACTCTTAATCCCCATTTTTTAAAAAATTCCTAAATTCAGGAAGAAGTTGGGAATCTCTGCCTTCATTTATATTAATATTTCAATTTCTAACCAGCTAACCCTGGCCTCTTGGTAGTAGAGGCAAAATTCAGGTTACCAGAAATGTTTGATACAAAAAGCAGCAGAGTGTATATTATAATATCTGTAAAAATACAGGAGCCAGGAGGGGAAGTTGAGGAAAGAAGAGACCCTTTCTTGTAATTTCTCTCCTTCCTTAAGGAAATAACCACAGAGGGTGATATCTGCCCAATATTCCTCTTGGAGATGCCGGAGATGTAGGATCCCTGCCTTCTCTGTTAAGTATTATTTTCCCTTCTTCTTCAACTATTTATCCTGCTTCTTTCAGGCTCACATCTGCACGTTCTAGCTTTTTTCCTTCTACCGTCAATTCTTCAAAATCCCTTGAGTTCTCAACTCCCTCCCTCATTTAATACAGACCATAGAGGGAATTGCCATCTCCCTCAGCCAATCAGAAGGGATTTCCGGTGGCCCCCTAGTTGAATTAGCTTTGATTGATTCAAGGAGGTGCCCAGACCTTTGGTACCTCATTCAGATTGATTGATGTGATCAATAAATGTTCTTACATGACAAAAGTAATTACTTTTAAGTGAAGTAGGCTGGTCAATTGGTGCCCTCCTTACACTGACTCCAAGGCCAAAGCTATTTACACTATATCACTGTTAACAGCCTTTGAAAAATGGCCAATCCCTACAGTCATTCATTCAGTTCATTCAGCATATACTGTGTCTAGAGCCCTGTGGATTAAAGGACATGGAAAATCTAAGAAGGCTTTTGATGCAGAAATCTGGAGCAATCCACAGATTTCAGGGATGTTCATCACTCTCCGGAGTGGAGGATTTTGAACCCATGGCTTCCTGACCTTTAATGCATTTAAATATCATAGTGTATTATTTGCAAGTGGCTAGCTCTGTCAGAGCCTCAATTTCCCTATCTATAAAATGGCAAGAAGAATGCATGTATTCCTTGACTTGCCTTGTAGAGCAGGCAGGAAGAAAATGCTTTAGGAACTGCGGATGACCAGGCACAGTTGCACTCTTGCACCACTGAGGGCTGTGCCGTCCTAGATTGATTTATGACAGAGCTGATGCATACATATGAGTATTGTTCTTTACTGCACTAGATTTTAGACTCTCTGAGTGAACTTGGGTAAGTCAATTCAGTTCCATGGGACTCAGTTTTGTTACCTGTAAAAGAAAGGGGTTAGACAGAATGGCTTCTGCCATCCCTTTTACTTCTATGTTCAGAACTATCTAAGTCACTACGGATAAAGCACTTAATTCTTCTCCATTTTCTCCTCACTAAAGCCAGGGATAGCCTCTGAAGCCCATTTTTATGGCTCAGTCTCTAGGATGCTACATTTAACACTTGAGAAGATATTTCAGATCCTGGGCCTCAATTTCCCCTTCTGTAAGACAATACAGCCATTATGGTCTCTTTCCATTCTAGACCTATGACCCCACGCAGTTTCTATCATTTCATCTTGCTGGGAATCAATCTTATCTTCTGTAAAATAAGAAGCTTGGATTTGATGACTTTTGGAGTCCCTCACATCTCAATGTCTAGAATGTCTAGAAATCCTAGACAAATCATTTCATCTCTCAGACTCAGTTTCCTTCTGTGGAAAATGAAAAGAGGGACTACATGGCCTCTGAGATCCCTTCTACTTTAAAATTTAAGAACATATTTGGATCTTGAACAAGTAATTTTGATTCCTCAAACCTCAGTTTCCTTCTTTAGGAAATAAGGTGATTAGCAGAAGACTTCTGAGGTCCCTTACATATCTAAGTCTAAAATTATATGAGTGGGGCAGCTAGGGGGCGCAGTGAATAGAGCATCAGCCTTGAATTCAGGAGGACCCGAGTTCAAATTTGATCTCAGACACTTAACACTTCCTAGCTGTGTGACCCTGGGCAAGTCACTTAACCCCAGCCTCAGAAAAAAATAAAAAAATAAATAAAAACAAAAAAGTGTCTTAAGGATCAGGATATAGACATATTTATACAATTATTGTGCTGTATAAGAAAAATCAGATCAAAAAGGGAAAAACGATCAAGAAAATAAAATGCAAGCAAACAACAACAAAAAGAATGAGAATGCTGTGTTGTGAACCACACTCAGTTCCCACAGTCCCCTCTCTGGATACAGATGGCTCTCTTTATCACTGAACAATTGGAACTGGCCTCAATCATTGCTGGAAAGAGCCACGCCCATCAGAATTGATCATCATATAGTATTGTTGTTGCTATGTACAACAATTTCCTGGTCCTGCTCATTTCCCTCAGCATCAGTTCCTGTCAGTCTCTCCAGGCCTCTCTGAAATCATCTTGCTGATCGTTTCTTATAAAACAATAATATTCTATAACATTCATATACCATAATTTATTCAGCCATTCTCCAATTAATGGGCATCCACTCAGTTTCCAGTTTCTGGCCCCTACAAAAAGGGCTGCCACAAACATTCTTGCATATACAGGTCCCTTTCCCTCTTCTAAGATCTCTTTGGGATATAAGCCCAGTAGCAACACTGCTGCATCAAAAAAGTATGGGTCTCTGGTCCCAATTTTATAATATAGTTCTACTACATAGCTTCTAAGGTTCCTTGTGTATCTAAATCCATGTTTATACAACTGAGCCAGGCTAAGTCACATCACTTCTCTGGACCTCACTTAGACCTTTTTCAAGATGGCGTTAAATTGTCTCTGCCCCACCCTTTTCATCTCAAGATCAAAGATATTTGTAACCTTGAACAAATCAATTGCCCAGCCTCTGTTTTCTCCTGTGTAAAATAGGTGGGTCGTGCTAGATGTACTAAGGTCTCTTCTAACTCTAGCTCTATAATATTTTTGTGAGCTGGTATCAGTCACTTCATTGCTTTCTCTGTAAAATAAGATCATCCTACCACATAGTTTTTGAGCTCCTTTATGGCTGTATGTCTGGAATCAAATGAATTATCCTGCATTTTCCTGGTTCCCAGATTCCTGCTCTGTAAAATAAGAGAATCTGACTCAATGCTCCCTAGGCTTGTTAAGTTGTTTTTTTTCCGTCATGGCCAACTCTGTGTGACCCCATTTGGGATCTTCTTGGCAAAGACGTTTAGTTCTCCAGCTCAGTTTCCAGAGGAAGAACAGAGGTAAACAGTGTAAAGTGACTTGCCCAGGGTGATATGGCTAGTCTGAGACTGAATTTGTACTCAGGAGGAGGAGTCCTTCTATTTCCAAGCTCAGCGCTCTATCCACTACAGCATCACCTAGCTGCCCCTTAATGCTTTCCATTAAATTTCAAGACCAATAATGTCATGTGTGTCACTTGACTTCAATTCCCTGTGTTTCCTCTTCTGTAAAATAAGATGGCTTCCTAGGTCTCTTTTCACTTCAAATCAATGTGGTTTTACATGACTTGCATTCAAGCATTTCATGTACCTGAGTCTCAATTTATTCTTCTGTAAAAAGAAGAGGTTGTTACAAAGGGTCTCGGTCTTACTTTTTATTTCCAGATCTTGGATATGATGTGGGATTTTGGACATGTTACTTTCTCTTTCTAGGCCTTCATTTTCTCTTCTATCAAAAAAAAGATGTTTAGACTGCATGGGCTATAAGATCCCTTACAGGTCTGTATCTGGAATTATATGAGTGACCCTGAGACAGTCACTTCATTTGGATGGGTCTCGGTTTCCTTCTCCATAAAATGAGTGAGTTTGCCTAGCCAGCTTATGAAGTCTGAAACTATAGCAGTTCTTGGTTCAATCACTTCATTTCTCAGACCTCTTTTTTCTTTTCTGTACAATAAGGTGGTTGAACTTAATGGCCCTTTTAGAACTCATGATCTAAGATACCATGGGTAATCTTGGACAAGTCACTTTCACAGGCCTAGTTGACCTCCAAGATCTCTGACACTTTATGCAACCTGAATTTCTACTGGGCCTCAGTTTCCTTCCTTGGAAAATGAGGTGTTTGGACAAATCTAAAACTCAACTAATATGAGTAACCTGGTCATGTCACTTTACTTTTCTGCACCTCAGTTTTCTCCTATGAGAGCAGAGGGTTGGACTAATGGCCTCCAAGAACACCCTTTACAACTCAAAACCAAGGATGTGACATGTGACATTTTCCAAGTCTTTATCTCTTTGGGTCTCAGTTTCTTCCTCTGTAAAATGAGGGAGTTAGATTTAATGGTCCCTGAGGCACCCAATTACAGCTCAAGACCAAAGATACTATGTGGACAATAGGGCAGGTTATTTTCTTTCTTCAGGGCCCAGTTTCCTCCTTAGGAAAATAAGAGGGTTCTTAAGATGGTCTCAAGTTTCAAAATTCTATTGCTGGTTTTAGTTCGGCCACAACATCTCCCTGGTCCTCAATTTCCTCCTCGACTTCCCAGCCTCCTCCCACTTTTTATGCCAAGATCTTATATAATATGCATGACCTTGGGTAAGCCACTTAATTTCTTTGTGACTCAGTTTTCTCCTTTGTAAAATGAAGAAATTGATGTTTGGACAGCATGTCCTCTGAGGTCCCTTTCAGTTCTAGCTCTGCAATGGGGCATGGGAGCTATGGCATTCATCTATCTGATCCTCACTTTCCTCATCCAGTAAAATGAAGCTTTTGGCTTCTCAGATCATTTTCAGATCTATATAAGTATCACCTGAATAATGATGATGGTGATAATACTAGCTGGTCTTTAGATGGTGTTTTGAGGTTTGGAAAGCTATCATGATCTCCATATTGCAGCTTAGGCAACTGAGGCAGTCAGCCACAGGCTGTGTGACTCATCCAGGGTGACATGGCTAGTATGTTTCTCAGGCTACATTTGAACTCATTTTTTCTTGATTCCAAACCCAGGATAATATCTGCTGTGTCACCTAGTTGCCTAGCCATTTCAGTTTCCTACCCTTTAAAAGAAGAGGCAGATGACCTCTGAGGGAAGGCCCTTATTTTAGGGCTAGGATGTTACTGTGATCTTAAGGTTTTTACTTTCCTCTCCTGTGCCTCAGTTTCCTTTTTTGACTAATAAGGAGTTTGGACTAGAAAACCTCTGATGTCTCTTTCAATTTTGGACCTATGATTCCATGTATGATCTTGGACAAGTCCTTCCCTTTCCTTGTGCCTCAGTTTCCTCCTCTGTGAAATGGAAGTGGCTTAACCAGCTGGCCTTTGGGCTCCCTTTCAGTTTGGGATTTAGCATTTATCTGCCTTCAAAGCTCAATGATTTCCCAGAATCACCAAGTTGGAAAGGCCTCAGTAAGCCGGTCCTGTGTTAACCAAAATTTCCCTCTAGGGAGATAACCATGAGACTGAATGTGGATCAAAGCACAATATTTTCATCTTTTTTGTTGTTGTTTGCTTGTTTGTTTGTTTTTTTTTCTCTTGTTTTTTTTTTTCCTTTTTGATCTAACTTTCCTTATGCAACATGACAAAAATGGAAATATGTTTAGGAAAAATTACACCTATTTAACCTATATTGGGTTGCTTGCTGTCTAGGGGGGGGGGGGGGCAAGGAGAAGAGAAACTTGGAAAAGAGAATGAGAAGGGGCAATAAAAAGAGAAAGGACAGTTGTGTTTCTATGGCAAGAAGAAGGGAAAGGAAGCAGAGGAAAAAGGACAGGAAGAGGAGGAAGAGGAGAAAAGGAGGAAAAGAGGATGAAGAAAAGGAGAAGGTGGAAAAGGAAAAAAGAAGAGGTGGCATGTACAGAGAGATGGAGGAGCTTCTGTAGCTCATCATTGGAGCTCTGTCCGGCCTTGAAAACCCTTCCCAATATGGTGGTTCTAGTCTATCTTCTGAGGCTGCTCACCCTTCCCTCTCCAGCCTACCCCCAATGGCCGGGGTGCTCTATGTTCCAGCCAGACTGGCCATGCCCTTTGGGAGGCACCATGGAGGCACTGGACTGAACTCAGGAAGAACTGATTCCGTCTCATCTCAAATACTTCCAAGCTGGATGACCTGGTACAAATCACTTCCTCAGTTTCTTTCTCTTTCAAACGAAAGGGTTGACCTCTGAGGTCTCTTCCGTCTCAAGATCAGTGACCCTATGTCTTTATTCATGTTTTCCTTTCTCTCTCTCATGTCTCCAATGCAATCCTTCCTCATCTTGCCCTTAAGAAAATCTCAACTTCCCTTCAAAGGTCAACTAAGACACTTCCTCCGACACAAGAGAAGCCTTTCCTGATTCCCCCTCACTCACCGACCGGCCCCCTCAGTTCTTAACAACCTTGAAATGACTTTGTAATTTCTTCAGTCCTGCTTTGGTTACCCCTTTGGAGATGGGCAGCTCTCCATTGGGCTCCCAATCCACTCTCCACCTTGAATGGACTGGAAGAGGCATAGGAAAAGGGACCCCCTGAATTCTTTGCCATCTACCTGATGTTCTCTGCCTTGTCTGTATGAATGATGCTTAAGACATAGGAATGAGGGACAGCTAGGGGGCGCAGTGGCTAGAGCACCAGCCCTGAAGTCAGGAGGACCTGAGTTCAAAAGCGACCTTAAACACTTAACACTTCCTGGCTGTGTGACTATGGACAAGTCACTTAACTCCAATTGCCTCAGCACAAAAAAAGAGAGACAGAGAGAGAGTCAGAGACAGAGAGAGACAGAGAGACAGATTGGAATGATAGGTCAGAGGGGAAAAAGGGAGAGGGTACTTAGATTCATGGGGGAGAGAGAAGGCTCACACAAACCTGGCTTTCTTCCCCTCCTGATAAATACATCTGAGAGGACAATCAGTGGTGAATGCACACCTTTCTCCTTCTACTTATCAGCAATTTATATCATCTATCTATGCTTTCAATACTGTGGGGAAATATGCCATTTTTCCCTAAATTGATTTTCTTTGCTCAGGGTCTGTTTCCCCCCTCCTGTGAGAGGTATTTTCAAGGCAGTGCTGGCTAAAAGCACCTGCTTGATCAGAGCCTTCTTGCAGAAAGGTTACCTCTGCCCCATATTTACTGTTTATTATCTAAGTGTTTACTGTCCTGGAACAGTGATGAAAAGATAGCCATTTTCCTCATATTTCGGGGTTGTCACGACAGAGACAAAGTTCAAGGGAGAGATTGGTAGATGGAAGCTAATCAATGAGAACAATCTAATTAATTTAGGTGGGCTTGCAGGCTGGGTCAATTGGGCCCGATGACTCATAGGCAGAGCTCCACATAGCAAGCTTTTTCTGTCTATATGTAGTGTGGCCTAGCCAGTGGCTTGCCATTGTGTTGCAGGGAAAGGTTCAAAACACTAGAAAACTGGAGAAGTACAAGCGGTCCGAGTTGGGAGGACGGGAGAGGTCGGAGCCAGACCTCTGGCATCATTGCATTCATACCATGACACTTTTATTCAAAGAGCTTGGTAAGGCACATCAATAGATAAGTGCTCCACATCCAGCCTTCTTAGTAAACAGACACATTGGGTGCAATGTGACCGGGAGGTTTCAGGGACTTCACAATAGCCTCTCTAGTGTTTATCCACCCGGACGAGTGGGGACACTTCCAAACAGGTCACCCCCACCTCAGGGAGGCCAGGAACCCTTCCCTCAGCGCAGCTGAGCCCAATGCACAAGGTTAGGGACTGGAAAGAGAAGTGGTAAGCAGAAGTCCCGACATTGCCTCTCTGCCCTCATTCTACCTCTGCCATCGGCTGGCTGTGTGACTGTGGGGAAATGCCTTTCCCTCTCTGGCTATCATTTGTAAAAATGAGCATTATAAAACCTCCACCATCTCAATTTCCTCCAGGGGGTTGGTGTGAGCAAAGTAGTTTATAAACCTTAAAGTACTGTATAAATGAGCGATATCATCCCCGGAAAAATGAAGAGATGGAAATCCACTTAGGTGGATTTGACAGGCAGTAACCAATTTCATTCAGTAAGATAGAATTTAAGAGGCACAAATAGAAAATCCTGAGCTCGTATTAAAAACGCAATCAATATCACAAGGAAAGGATGGCTGTTGGAGTTGGAAAAACCTCCTGTTTTTCATACTGAGTATTCTTCAACAGTCTGTCTCTGCCCTAACCAGCTTCTCCCCCTGCCCTGAATCATGAATCTTCCCAGTCAGAAATCTCCAGTCCCTGTCTGGGACATCAAAGGCAGAGAAGCCAATCAGATAACAGAGCAGAACCCCCCCCCCCCCCACACACACACACACATCCCTTCCTCCCCATTTGGTCTTCCTCCATTTCCCCAGCTTGTCTTGATGCATGGGATGGTAATGGCTCAGATGGATAATGTCCAACTGGAGAGAGCTTGGTTTATCAATGCTACAAGACTTGACAGAGGTCTCTTGCAAAGCCTCCTCATACCTTGGACTGAAAACCTTTGGGCCTAAAGATCTCGGGCAGCTCTGAGTACATCTCTTCCCTATTCTCTTCCTTTCCCTGTTAGCTTCACAGATCTCACAACCATTGCTCCAGTCTGGGGGCCAATGACACCGCCATTTTGAAAGTATTGGACGAAGCCCAGTTTGGAATCATGGTTCAGATTTCTCTCCAGAGAAGGCAACCTAGTGCAGGACAGTGGCAAGAGAGTCCTTGGACTCAAGAGTCTTCCAATCCTGCCTCTAATAATTGTAGCTGTGAGACCTTGGGCAAGTCACTCCACCTCTGAATACCCAATCTGCAAAATGATGGGGCTGAAAGGGACAGTTCCAGATGTGTCTTTGAACTCTAGATTTAGGATCCAGTTAACTAATTCTGGGAACAACAGATAGATTAAGGATTTTTCAACAGGGACCTGTTGATGGATTTCAGAGGGCTTGCAAACTTTTACATATAAATATGTATTTTAGACATGTGTGTATATACATATGTACAGTTGTGTTTATTTATTGCATATATATATATATATATATATAAACATCTTTATTTTTACTAATCTCTGACTGAAATTTAGCATTTTCTTCAATTATTTAAGAAATATTATTTTAAGAAAATGTTCCTAACTTTCACTGGATAGTCAGAGAGGCCCATAACCCAAAGGAAGCTTAAGAACCTTTTAAACTGCACATTTAAGGGCAAGTTAGATGATTAAGAGACACCAGAAGACCAGAGGGAGGAAGGTGAGGGCAAGAGAAGGATGCTTGGACAGTATCCCATGATTCCAAACTGGGCTTCTTTACAATCAGAGCTGTCTAAAAGTAGCTACCTCATTCCAATAGACTTGGGATGGAAAATGGCATCCATATCCAGAGGGAGAACTGAATGTGAATGGAAGAATAGGATTTTCACCTTTTTGTTGTTTGCTTGAATTTTTTTTTTATTTTTTGTGGCTTTTTCCCTGTTGGCCTGGTTTTTCTTGCACAATATGACAAATGTGGAAATATGTTTAAAAGAATTACACATATTTAACCTATATAAGCTTGCTTTCTGTCTTGAGAAAGGAAAAAGTAAGGGAAGGAGGGAGAAAAAAATTGGAACACAGGCTTAGTCCCAAGATGCTCTCCACAATGGTTGGATCAGTTCACAGTTCCACCAACAATGTATTAATATCCCAGTTTTCCCACATCCCCTCCAACATTCGTCTTTTCCTGTCATCCTAGCCAATCTAAGAGGTGTGTAGTGGTATCTCAGAGTTGTCTTCATTTGCATTTCTCTGATCAATAGTGATTTAGAGCATTTTTTCATATGACTAGAAATAGTTTCAATTTCTTCATCTGAAAATTTTCTGTTTATATCTTTTGACTATCAATTAGAGAATGGCTTGTAGCCTTATGAATTTAGGTCAATTCTCTATATATTTTAGAAATGAGGTCTTTATCAGAACCCTTGGATATAAAAATATTTCCCAGTTTTCATATTCCCTTCTAATCTTGAGTGCATTGGTTCTGTTTATAGAAAACCTTTTTAATTTAATATAATTAAAATTATCCATTTTGCATTTCATAATGTACTCTAATTCTTCCCTGGCCATGAATTCCTTCCTTCTATACAGATCTGAAAGGTTTCTTTCTTCTTCTAATTTGCTCAAGTATCACTATGTTTAAATCAAAAAGCCATTTCAACCTCATCTTGAAATATTGGTCAATACCTAGTTTATGCCATGCTATTTTCTAATTTTCTCAGCAATTTTTATCAGATAGGGAGTTCTTATCCCAGAAGCTTGGGTTTGGAGTTTATCATTGACTGTGCAATACAAAGTATTACAAAAATGAATGGTGATAACTATTTTTACTACTATTGAGTAGTATATTAGTATATCATAGTATATAAATAGTATATTGAGTATTGTATTGCTACTATTGAGGAAAAAAAGAAGTGATGAGCAGGATAGTTATTTTTATTTTTATTTCTTATTATTTTATTTTTCCAAATATATGCAAAAATAATTTTCA
This sequence comes from Sminthopsis crassicaudata, assembly GCF_048593235.1. Taxonomy (NCBI): domain Eukaryota; kingdom Metazoa; phylum Chordata; class Mammalia; order Dasyuromorphia; family Dasyuridae; genus Sminthopsis; species Sminthopsis crassicaudata. The sequence goes on along the minus strand of NC_133623.1, from coordinate 65,806,754 downwards.
ACAGTCACCTTTGAGAAATCTTGGATTCCATATTTTTCTCCCTCTCCTCCCTCTTCCCTTGCCCAAGACAACAAGCAATTAGATCTAGGTTAAAAATGTGCAATTCTTCTAAACACATCTATATTCATATATTCATCAGGCTGCACAAAAAAATCAGATAAAAGGGAAAAAATACAAGAAAGGAAAGTTATTAAAAAAAAAAAAAAACAAGCTCAAGCCACAACAAGAAAGGTGAAAATACTATGCTTTGATCCATATTCAGTCTCCATAGTTTTCTCTCTGATGTGGCTGGCTAGTGGAACTGCCTTGAATCACTTCATTGTTGAAAAGAGCCAAGTCTAATAAAGTTGATCATCACATAATCTTGCTACTGAATACAATGCTCTTTTGGTTTGCTCACTTCACTCAGTATCACTTCATTTTAGATTTTCCATCATTCTGCTGATCATTTCTTACAGAACAATAATATTCCATTACATTCCTGTACCATAATTTATTTAGCCATTCTCAATTTCCCATTCCTTGCTACTAGCAAAAAGGCTCTTACAAATATTTTTGCACACATTGACCATTCTCCCTCTTTTATGATCTCTTTGGGATACAGATCCAGTAGAAACACTGCTGCATCAAAAAGTATGCAGAGTTTTATAGCCTTTTGGGCATAGTTCCAAATTGCTCTCCAGAAGAGTTAGATCACTTCACAAGTCCACCAACAATGTGTTAGTGTCCCAGTTTTCCCATATCCCCTCCAACATTCATCATTATCTTTCCTATCATTTTAACCAATCTGAGAAGTGTAAAGTGGTACTTCAGAGTTGTCTTAATTTGCATTTCTCTAATCAATAGTGATTTTTTAAAATCATTTTATGATTAGTTATTTTATTTCCTTTTTTATTGTTTTTTTCTGCTTATATATGTACATTAATTTGTAAATACACATTTTTTTTATGAAAAATGTTGGGAGAGAAAAACCAGAACAAAAGGGGAAAACAACTAGAGAAAAAAACAGAAGAAAAAGAAAAAAAAAATGAACATAGCATGTGTTGATTTACATTCAGTCTCCATAGTTCTCTCTCTGGACTTAGATGGCATTTTCTATCCAAAGTTTATTGGTATTGCCTTGGATCAGTGAACCACTGAGAAGAACCAAGTCTTTCATAGTTGATCATTGCCCATTCTTGCTGTTACTGTGTACAATGTATGTATGTACAATGTTCTACCTGGAATTTTTTTTTTTTGCTCAGCCTAAGTTTATGTACATTTTTCCAGGCCTTTTTAAAATCAGTTTCTTCAGCATTTTTAATAGAACAATAATACTCCATTGTTTTCATATAACAACTTAATCAGCCATTCCCCAATTGGTGTGCATCTACTCATTTTCTAATTCTTTGCCAGTCAATAGTGATTTAGATCATTTTCTCATATGACTAAAAATGACTAATTTCTTCATCTGAAAATTATTCATAGCCTTTGACACATTTATCAATTGAGGAATGGCTTGTGTTCCTATAAATTTGAATCAATTCTCTATATATTTTCAAAATGAGGCCTTTATCAGAAACACTGGCTATTAAAAAAAAATTCTCAGCTTCTTGCTTCCCTTCTAATCTAGGCTGAATTGGTTTTGTTTGTGCAAACCCTTTTTATTTAATGTAATCAAAATTACCATTTTGCATTTCATAATGTTCTCCAGTTCTTTGGCCATAAATTCCTCCCTTCTCCACAGATCTGAAAGATAGACTATCCCATGTGCTAGTAATTTGTTTATCTTATCACCCTTATTGTCTAAATCATGAACCCATTTTGACCTTATCTTGGTATAGGGTGAAAGATGTTGGTCAATATCTATTTTCTGCCATGCTATTTTTCAGTTTTTCCAGCAATTTTTGTCAAATACTGAGTTCTTGTTGCAGAAGTTGGAATCTTTGGGTTGATCAAAAACTAAATTGACTATTTATTGTGTCATTGACTATTGTGCCTTGTAAACCTAACCTATCCCACTGATCAACTATATTTCTTAGCCAGTACCCAATGGTTTTGATGACTGCTGCTTTATAATACAGGTTTAAGTCTTATGGAACTGGGTTATATTTGTTTGCATTTTTTTTTCATTAATTCCCTTAAAATTCTTGACCTTCCAGGTGAATTTAGTTATCATTTTTTTCTAACTCTGTAAATTAAGTTCTTGGGAGTTTGATTGGTATGACATTGAATAAGTAAATTTAGGTAGTATTGTTATTTTTATCATATTAGCTTGATTTTTTTCTAATTGTTTAGCTCTAACTTTATTTGTGTGAAAAGTGTTTTGTAATTGTGTTGATAGAGTTCCTGGCTTTGTCTTGGGCAGGGGGACAAAGTACCTTGGCAGGTATTTCTCCTAAATAGTTTATATTATCTATAATTATTTTAAATGAGATTTCTTTTTCTATCTCTTGCTGCTGGACTTTGTTAATAACACAGTGATTTATGTGGGTTTATTTTATATGTTGTAACTTAAAGCAGGCTAATTTCAGAAAAGCTTGCAGAGACTTATATGAACTGATGTTGCTTGAAGTGATCAGAACCAGTAGAATATTGTACACAATAACAAGATTATGTGATGATCAGTTATGATAGACTCAGCTCTTCTCAGCAATGTGCTGACTCAAGATAATTCCAATAGACTTGGGATGGAAAATGCCATCTGTATCCAGAGAGAGAACTAAGGAGACTGAATGAGGATTGAAGCATATTATTTTCACCTTTTTTGTTTGTTTATCTGTTTGCTTTGCCTTTCTTGTGGTTTTTCCCCTTTGGTCTGATTTTTCTTGCATACCATGACAATATGGAAATATGTTTCAAAGAATTGCACATAATTAAACTACTGCTTGCTATTTTGGGGTGGGGGGAAGGTAAAGAAGGGAGGGAGAAAAAAATTGAAATACAAAGTTTTACAAAAATCAATATTGAAAACTAATTTTACATGTATTTGAGAAAATAAATTTGTATTGAAAATTAAAAGAAAATAAAAGTAGTTACCCCAGGAGGTAATGAGTTCCCTGTTTGCAAAGTCTTCAAACTGAATAATCATTTGCTGAGGATCTTGTTATTGGTCTTTTTCATTTTATTTTTTTTAGTTTCTTTATATGAGGAGTTTTCAATGGGAAGCCCTCTATCAAGGCATCCAGCACCTTCTCTGTCTGGGTAACCTATTCATAATCTTAAAGAATTCCTTGGGGCATTTGCCCAGAGTCATGCACTGGGGGTATGTTTAGGGATTCTGTGATTCTAGCTAACTTCAGACAAGGCACTTAAATTCACTGAGTTTCCACATCTGTAAAATTGTCAAGATAATAATGTACTATTTATCTCCCAGGGCAGCTGTGGAGAAAGAACTTTGCAAGGTATAGAATGACATACAAACATGCATAGTGTGCATGGTGGCAAGAGAATGGTCTTGAGCATCAGGTGACTAAGCTTGTCGTCTTCAGCTCAGTCTGAGACTTGCCGGAAAACTTCAGACAAGCGGCTTCCTGACTCTGGGCCTGCTTGCGAAAATAGCTCATCAAATGCACATAGGATATTGTGTTTATGCCAACAGTCCATCGATCTGTCTTAATGAGCTACCAGAGTGGGATGATCATGTTTTTCAAGTTATGAAGTTTCCCCCAGCACTCATGGGGCTTGGAACACATGAACAAGATTGACCGGTTGAATATATATTATTCAGACTTTGATTAAACAGGCCAATTGACCTACCATGGAAGTCTACCTGAATTAATTGGGTTTCTCCATTGATCAGCTCCCCAATTACCTAATTCTACTTTGCACTCTGCCTCTGTTGTGACAGTTTCCAAAGCATTATGAGAATCGCTATTTTTTTCATTACCACCCCATAGAGAAAATACTTCCACCATCAACAATGAATTGGAGACAGAGCCCTCCCCAAGACGACGATGAGCTAAGAAAGAATAGATTTCAGAGTTTTGATCCCCGACTTGCCTACTGGGACAAATCAATCCACAGTGTCCATTTTCCTTTAGGTCAAACTGAAGAGCCATATCCCTTAGAAACCAGGTCTATGTGGGTTACCACAGACAGCACCAATCCTACGTACATCAACAGGAGACAGAGACTGCTTATGGAGACAGAAGGAAACCTGAGATGACCCAGGAAAACAGGAAGTCCAGAGAATTGGGCACTGTCTCTAGCTCTGCCACAAACTCTCTGTGACATGTCACTTCCCATAGCTGGGTCTCAGTTTCATTATTTGTAAAATTGAGCAGATTGGGTCACTTCCAAGTTATTTCATGTTACAAGATCTTTTGCAGGGCTAAGTGCCCAAGTCTCTCACTTTTAGTTCTAAAATCTAACACATCTTCTAGTTCTGAAAGTCTGTGAGTTTGGGAATCTATGATAATGGGACTATTTATCCTAGACCAGAAAAGGAGCAAAATCAGGCTTCCATCTTTAAAAGCGCAACATGGGGGAAAGAGAGAATCAAATAAAAATTCAGAGTTTGAATATAATCTCAGTTACTAATTGTGTGACCTTGGGCAAAACTTCAAATTCCAATCTGCCTCAGTTTCCCCATCTGTCAAATAATAGCATCTGTCTTCAAAGGTTGGTCTGAGGATCAAATGCAATCATACTTGGAAAGCACTTTGCCAACCCTAAAACAACATAAATACTAGATAATAATAATAATAATAATAATAGACATAGTTCTGGAGTTGGAAGGACATTTAGTGAACAACTAGTTTTAATTCCCTCCTTTTTCAAAGAAGAAAACTATGGTCCAGGGAAAGGAAGTCACTTCTCCAAAGTTAGACAAGTAGAAAGGGGCAGAATCAGATTTTGAACTCTGGTCTTCTAACTCCAGAGGCAAAATTCTCTATACTTTACTACTGTGCCTTTCTGATTCAGATTTTATTTGTTATGCTTATCCCCAGAGGGTAGAATTCAGAGCAATCAAGAAATAAAGATTTACTAAGCACCTATTATGTGTAAAATACAGTGCACATTAATTAAGCACCAACACAGTGCTAGATAACTAGGGAGACAAAAGTGAAACAATCCCTGCCCTCCAGAAGTTCTCTGAGGCCAGGAGAGAGGATTCTGTATGTTCACAGATAAGTGATAAGGAAAGCATAGTGATCAGGGAGGGGCACTACACAACTGGGGCCTAATAAAAGAAATGTACTTGATGGGGGCCTTGAAAGAAGCTGGGATTTCCAAGAGGTGAAGGAGGTAAGAAGGAAAAGACCCAAGATAACTAACCCAGGTTTCAACTGCCTCTGGAATATTTCTGAAAAAGTGGTCATCCTGCCTCTGCTTGAATACCTCCCTCCTAGCAATCATCTTCCCTTTCTCACCTCTCTTTCTCACTTCCTTTTCTTGGCTAAATCCCTTGAGAAAGAGGTCTCCATTCAATACCTCCACTTCCTCTCCTCTCACTTTTAAATTCTATGTAATCTGGCCTCTTCATTCTCAAGAAGCTACTCCCTCTCCAAAGTTACCAGCAGATCTTTAATTTGCCCAATATGCAATCTTCATCCTCTTGGACTTTTCTTCTAGAACCTCCATTTTGAGGAAGGCCCCAGGCCAGCCATCTTCCTTTCCCCTTCTGCTTCCTTTACCACTCTGGATTTTGCCACTAGCTTCAGCTGCTTTCTCGCTCTGATTGTCCCCTATTCTCATCCTTATAGCCTGCTTATCTTAGAAGACCCATTTTCCCACTGCTAAGTTCCTCCCAGAACCTCTATTTTGGGGAAAGACCCAAGTCAACCAAACCTTAATTCGCTGCAGAATCCAGTTCAGACATTACCATCATGTCCCAGTCTAAGTCCTTTCTCCCCTCCCTCATCACCAATTTTCAGTTCCCCTTTATATGGTGTCTTTCTCCATTAGAATATAAGTTTCTTAAGGGCAACGACTGGCTTGCTTTTTGCTTATATCTGAATCCACAGTGGCCAGGCACAGAATAAATGTTTAATAAATGCTCACCGATCCATTCTGGGCCATTTTTGACGTAGTTAATTGCCCTCCTCTCCTGGATTCTTTCTATATTTCCATGACCCTGCCCTCTCTCTCCTGGCTCTCTTCCTTCTTGTGACAGGCCCTTTTCAGTCTCCTCTGCTGGGTCTTCCTGTAGTTCAAGTCCACTAACTGGGAGGGGGGTGAGCCTAAGGCTCTATCTGAGTCATCTTCTCTTTTCCCTTAACACTCTTTTGCCTAATGATCTCATCAGCTCCCTTGGGTTTAATTATTGTCTCAAGACAGATGAAACACAGATCTATATATCTAACTTTAACTTCTCTTTTAAGATCCAGGCTCTCCAGCTTTCTTTTGAACATCTCAAAGCAGATATCACCTAGATATCACAATTTTTTTTTAAATAATAGCTTTTTATTTTCAAAATATACATAAAGATAATTTTCAACATTTACACTTGCAAGATCTTGTGTTACAAATTTTTTCCTCCTCTTCCCCATCCTCTTCCCAAACAGAAAATAATCCATATCTGTTAAATATGTGCAATTATTCTATATATATTTTCCCATTTATCATGCTGTCCAAGAAAAATCAGATACAAAAGAAAAAAATAATTAGAAAGAAAACAAAATGCAAGCAAACAACAACAAAAAGAATGAAAATGCTATGTTGTGAACCATATTTATTTCCCCCAGTCCTCTCTCTGGGTGCAGATGGCTCTCTTCATCAAAGATCATTGAAATTGGTCTGAATCAACTCATTATTGAAGAGAGCCACGTCCCTCAGAATTGATAGTCTATAATCTTGCTTTTGCCGCGTACAATGATCTCCTGGTTCCACTCACTTCACTCAGCATTAATTCATGTAAGTCTCTCCAGGCCTCTCTAAAATCCTCCTGCTGGTCATTTCTTATAGAACAATAATATTCCATAACATTCACATACTATAACTTATTCAGCCATTCTCCAACTGATGGGCATCCACTTCTTTGCCATTATAAAAAGGGATGCTACAAATAGTTTTGCACATATGGGTCCTTTTCCCTTTTTTATAATCTCTTTGGGATATTGGCCCAGTAGAAATACTGCTGGATCAAAGGATTCTTTAGCTCTTTGGGCATAGTTCCAACTTGCTCTCCAGAATGGTTGGATCACTTCACAATTCCACCAACTCCTTATGATAAATATTATAAAGATATATATATATATATGTATGTATATGTGCATGTATGTATATATGTGATAGATACTGTAAAGTTATATATATGTGTATGTATGAGTATGTATGTATATGTGTATGTATATATATACATATTTGATAGATATTATAGAGATATATGTGTGTAAATGTGTATATGTATAAGTATATATGTATTGTATATGTGTATATATATATATGGTGATATTGTAAAGATATATGTATGTGAATTATGAGTATGTATGTATATATGATAGATATTGTGAGGATATATGTGAATATATATGTGCATGTATGTATATATGATAGATAGTGTAAATATATGTATGTATACATATATGATATATATTATAGAGATATATGTGTATATGTATAATAATATATGTACTGTGTATGTATATATATATGTATATGTATATATATATATATATATATATATATATGGTGGATATTGTAAAGATATGTGTATGTGAATGTATGAGTATGTAGGTATATATGATAGATATTGTGAGGATATATATATATATATGTATATATATATATGAATATGTGTGAGTATATATGTATATTGCATGTATGTATATATGTGATAGATATTATAAAGATATGTGTATATGAGTATATATGTATACATATATGATAGATATTATAGAGATAGATGTGTATGGATGTATGAGTGTGTATCTATATATGATAGATATTGTAAGGAGATATATGAATATGTATGAGTGTGTATAAATGTGTGTATGCTTATATATGCACATATGATAAATATTGTGAAGACAAATGTGCATGCATATATGTGTGTGTGTCACTCTCCACTCACAGGGAAAGGAACATTTACATAATGCCCACTGTCAAATTTTACAAATATTTCATTTGATCCTCATAACAGCCCTAGAGAGATAGGTGTTATTCTGATTTTGTGGTTGAGGAAACTGAGGAAGACAGAAGTTAAATGACTTATTCAGGGTCACACAGGTAGTGAGTGACAAATCACAGAAGCAATCCATAATTTCATCCAAGAGAATGACAATAATGAGACAACATACCAAAACTTATGGGATGCAGCCAAAGCAGTTCTTAGAGGAAATTTTGTATTTTTAAACAGCTACATGAATAAAATAGAGAAAGAGGAGATCAATGAATTGGACATACAGCTAAAAAAGCTAAAAAAAAAAAAAAAAAGACAGATTAAAAACTTCCAATTAAATGTCAAATTAAAAATTCTGAAACTCAAAGAAGAAATTAATAAAATTGAAACTAAGAAAACTATTAAACTAATAAATAAAACTAAGAGTTAGTTTTATAAAAAAAAAAAACAAACAAAATAGATAAATCTTTGGTACTTTGATTAGAAAAAGGAAAGAGAAGGCCAAATTGCCAACATCAAAAACGAAAAGGGTGAATTTACAACCAATGAAAAAGAAATTAAAGCAATAATTAGGAGATATTTTGCCCTATTGTATGGCAGAAAATCAGATGATATGCTTTAATTACCTTACATTCCTTTATGACACAAATATGGTACTGACAACTAAACCAGGAAGAACTAAAACAAAGAGAATTACAGACCAATCTTCCTAATGAATATTGATGCAAAAATTTTAAATAAAATATTAGCAAAGAGATTACAGCAACTTATCAGCAGAATAATACACTATGACCAAGTGGGATTTATGCCAGGAATGCAGGACTGGGTCAATGTCAGGAAAACCATTTTCATAATCAAATATATCAATAACAAAACCAACAGAAATCATATGATAATCTCAATAGATGCAGAAAATTTTTTGACAAAATAGAGCAACCATTCCTATTGAAAATACCAGAGAGCACAGGGATAAGGGAAGCTCTCCTTAAAATAATAAACAGAAACAATCTAAGACCAAGAGCAAGCATTATTTGTAATGAAGAAAAGCTGGACACATTTCCAATAAATTGGGGTGAAACAAGAATTCCCATTATCACTGCTATTATTGAACATTGTATTAGAAATGTTGGCTTTAGGAATAAGAAAAAAAAAGAAATTAAAGGAATTAGTTGCAGAATATAAAATAAACCCACACAAATCACCAGAATTTCTATATAATACTGACAAAGTCCATCAGCAAGAAATAGAAAGAAATTCCATTTAAAATAGCTATAGGTAAAATAAAATATTTCGGGGTCTAACTGCCAAGACAAATCCAAGAACTATATGAACACAATTACAAAATAAATAAAATCAGATCTAAACAATTGGAAAAATATCAATTGCTCATGAGTAGACTGAGCAAATATAATAAATATGACAATTCTGCTTAAATTGGTCTAATTGTACAGTGTCACACCAATCAAACTGCCAAAAAATTAATTTATAAAAATAGAAAAAATAATGACAAATTTCATCTGGAAGAAGAAAAGGTCAAGAATATTAAGAAAATTAATGAAAAATACCGATGATGATGGCTGAGCAGTGCCAAATCTCAAACTATATTATAAAGCAGCAGTCATCAAACCCATTTGGTACAGGGTAAGCAATAGACTGGTGGATGAGTGGAATAGATTAGATACACATGACACAATAATCAAGGCCTATAGTATTTGACAAATCCACAAATTCCCACTTCTGGAATAAGAACTCACTAGTTGACAAAAATTGCTGCGAAAACTGGAAAATAATACATCAGAAACTCAACATAGACCTACACCTCTCACCCCATACCAAAATAAGATCCAAATGGGTATATGATTTTGGCATTAAGGATGATGCCATAAAAAATTAGGACAGCAAAGGATAATTTACCTATCAGATCTCTGGGAAAAAGAGGAACTTTTGACCCAAGAAGTACAAGAGAACATTATAAAAAGCAAAATGGACAACTTTAATTGCATTAAATTAAAAAAAGGTTTTTGCATGAACAAAACCAACAGAAAAAAGAGTGAAAGGGAAGTATAAAGCTGGGGGAAATTTTTTCTAGATTTCTAGAATGTCAAATTTGTAAGAATACATGTCATTATCAATTTGATAAATGGTCAAAGAATAGGGCAATTTTCAGATGACAAGTTAAAGCTATCTATAGTTATATGAAAAATGCTCTAAATCACTATTGAATAGAGAAATGGAAATTAAAACAACTCTGAGTAACCACTTCACACTTCTCAGATTGGATAAGATGACAAGAAAATGTAATGATAAATGTTGGAAGGGATGTGGGAAAACTGCATTATTGGTGGAGCTCTGAGGTGATCCAACCATTCTGGAGAGTGATTTAGAACTATACCCAAATGCATACTATAAACCCATGCATACCCTTTGACCCAGCAGTGCCATTACTGGATCTGTATCCCAAGGGAATCATAAAAAAGAAAAAAGGACACACATGTGCAAAAATGTTTGTAGCAGCTCTTCCTGATGGTAGCAAAGAATTGGAAAATGTGTAAGTGTCCATCAATTAGGGAATGGCTGAAGAACTTGTGGTATATGAAAGTAATGGAATATTATTGTTCTGTAAAAAATGATGAACAAACTGATTTTAGAAAGTCCTGGAAAAGTTTACATGAACTGATACTGAGTGAAACAAGCAGAAAGAACCAGGAATACATTGTACACAACAACGGCAAGAATGTATGATGATAAACTGTTCTTCTCAGTGGTTCTGTGATACAAAGTAATCCCAATAGCCTTTGGACAGAAAATGCTATCTGCATTCAGAAGAAAGGAGACTGAATGTAAATCAACACAATCTAAGTTCACTTCTTTTTTTGTCTTTTTTATCTCTCCCATGATTTCCCCCCTTTTCTCTGATTTTTCTCTCTGAACATGATTCATAAAGCAATGTTTATTAAAAAGTAAAAAAAATTAAAGAGAAAATAAAATATTTGGGTATCTATCTACAAAGACAAACCCAAGAACTATATGAACACTGTTACAAAACACTTCTCAGACAAATAAAGACAGATCTAAACAATTGGAAATATATCAATTCTTTACCAGTTTAACATTATAAGATAAAATAATGTATAATATAATATAATAAAATTGACAATTCTGCCTAAATTGATCTACTTGTTCAGTGTCATACCAATCTAACAACCCAAAAATTAGTTTATAGAACGAGCAAAAATAATGACAAAACTCATCTGGAAGAACAAAAGGTGAAGAAAATCAAGGGAATAAACAGAAAAAAATACTAAGGATGGTAGTTTAGCAGTACCAAATCCAAAACTGTATTATAAAGCATCAGTCATCACAACCATTTGGTACTGGGTAAAAAATAGAGTTGTGGATTGGTGGAATAGGTTAAATATACATGACACAATAATCAAGGCCTATAATAATCTAATATTTGACAAACCCCAAACTCCAGCTTCTGGAATAAAAACTCACTATTTGACAAATATTGCTGGAAAAATGGAAAATAATATGTCAGAAACTCAACATAGACCTACATCTCTCACCTCATACCAAAATAAGATCCAAGTGGGTACATGATTTTGGCATAAAGGATGATACCATAAACAAATTGGGACAGCAAAGGAAGAGTTACCTTTCAGAGATAACATTAAATTAAAAAGGTTTGCCCAAACAAAATGAACAGAAATAAGATTAAAAGGGAAGTATAAAAATGAGAAAAATCTTCACAGCCAGTGTTTCTGATAAAGATCTCATTTCTAGAATATATAAAGAACAGCGTCAAATTTATAAGAATACACATCATTGCCCACTGGAGAAATGGTCAAAGGATATGAACAGATAATTCTCAGATAAAGAAACTAAGTTATCTATAGTTATATGAAAAAATGCTCTAAATCATTATTGTCTAGGAAAAAATGAAAATTAAAACAACTCTGAGATACCACCTCACACCTCTCAGACTGGTTAAGATGACATATTGGAAGGGATGTGGGAAGACTGGGACATTTCTGCATCATTGCTGGAGTTGTGAAGAGATCAAACCATTCCGGAGAGCAATCTGGAACTATGCCCAAAGGACTATAAAACTGTGCATACCCTTTGACCCAGCAGTGCTATTACTGGGTCTGTATCCTAAGGAAATCTTAAAGGAGGGAAAAGGACCCACATGCACAAAATGTTTGTACCTGCCCTTTTTGGGGTAGCAAAGAATTGGAGGAGATGCCCATCAGTTGGGGAATGACTGAGTAAGTTGGGCTATAAAAATGTAATGGAATATTATTGCTTTATAAAAAAACAATAAACAAACTGATTTTAGAAAGTCCTGGAAAGGTTTACATGAAATGACACTGAGTGAAACAAGCAGAAACAGGAATCCATCATGCATGATAACAGCAAGAATGTGTGATGATCAATTATGAAAGGCTTGGTTCTTCTCAGTGGTTCAGTGATAGATGACAATCCCAATACATTTTGGACAGAAAATGACATCTACATCCAGAAAAAAGAACAAGGAGACTGAAGGTAAATCAATGTGTTATATGTTTACTTCTATTTTCTCTTTTTTCTCTCTTCCATGGTTTTTTTTCCCTTTTGCTCTGATTTTCTTTCCCAACATGATTCATACAGCAATGAGTATTAAAAACAAAAATATTAAAACACAAAATAAATTCTTTGGGTATCTACCTGCCAAGAAAAACCCAAGAACCATACGAACACCGTTACAAAAAAAAAAAAAAAAACTTCTCACAGAAACAGTCAGAGCTGAACAACTGGAAATGTATCAATTCCTCCCCGGTAGGCTGAGTTAATATAATAAAAATGACAATTCTGCCTAAATTGCTCTACTTGTTCAGTGTTAAACCAATCCAACTGACAAAAATTTATTTTGTAGAATTAGAAAAAATGGTGACAAAATTCATCTGGAAGAATGAAAGGTCAAGAATATCAAAGGAGCAAATGGGAAAAAATACAAAGGAGGTGTCTTAGCAATACCAAACTAAAAACTATTATAAAGCAGCAGTTATAAAAACCATTTGGTACTGGGTAAGAAATAGCGTGGTGAATCAGTGGGATAGATTAGATTCACACAACACAATAATCAAGGCTTATAGTAATCTAGTAATTGACAAACCCTCAAACTCCAGCTTCTGGAATCAGAACTAACTATATGAAAAAAAAATTGCTGAAAAATAATGTCAGAAGCTCAGCATAGACCTACATATCACACCCCATATTGAAATAATATCAAAATGGGTACATGATCTGTGCATAAAGGATGATAACATATACAAATGAGGAAAGCAAGGGATAATTTACCTATCAAACATCTGGAGAAGGGGGGAATTTATGACCAAAGTAGAACTAGAGAAGAGTAGAAAAGGCAAAATGAACAACTTTGATCACATTAAATTACAAAGGTTTTGCACAAACAAAACCAATAGAAAAAAGATTAGAAGGGAAGTACAAAGCTGGGAAAAAATCTTTACAGCCAGCACTTCTGACAAAGATCCCATTTCTAAAATATATATATAGAACTGTGTCAAATTTCTAAGAATACACATCATTCTCCAATTGCTAAAGGGTCAAAGGATATGAACAGGCAATTTACAGATGACAAAATTAAAGCTATCTAAAGTTATATGAAAAATGCTCTAAATCACTAGGGACTAGAGAAATGCAAATTAAAATAACTGAGGCTTATTAAAATGAGGTTATTAAAATAACCTTACACTTCTCAGATTGGCTAAGATTACAGGAAAAGATAATGATAAATGTTGGAGGGGATGTGGGAATACTGGACACTAATGTATTGTAAGTGGAGTGAAGTTATCCAACCGTTCTGGAGAGTAATTTGGGACTATGCCTAAAGGGCTACAAAACTGTGCATACCTTTGACCCAGCAATACCATTACTGAGTCTGTATACCAAGGAAATTATAAAGGAGGGGAAAAACCCATGTGCAAAAAATAGTTTTTATGATAGCAAAGAACTGGAAAATGAATAGATGCCCATCCATCGGGGAATGGCTGAACAACTAGTGGTATATGAAGGCAATTGCAATGATTGTTCTATAAAAATATGGAACAAACTGATTTTAGAAAGTCCTGGAAAGGTTTACATGAACTGATGCTGAGCAAACAAATAGAATCAGGAAGACATTGTACACAATAACAGCCAGAATATGTGATGATCAACTATGAAAAATTTGGCTCTTCTCAGTGGTTCAGTGATCCAAGGAGATCCCAAAAGCTTTTGGACAGAAAATGCCACAACCAGAAAAAGAATCAAGAAGACTCAATGTAAATCAAAACAGGCTATATTCACTTCTTTTTTATGTTATTTTAATCTCTCCCATGGGTTTTTTCCCCTTGTGTTCTGATTTCTCTCTCCCAACAGGATTCATAGGCAATGTGTATTATAGATTAAAAAAAAATTAAAAAGACAAAATAAAATATTTGGGTGCCTACCTGCCAAGACAAACCCCAAAAATATATGAACAAAATTAAAAAAATACTTCTCACACAAATAAAGTGAGATCTAAAGAATTGGAACTATATTGGTTAGACCAAGCTAATAAAATAAAAATGACAATTCTGCCTAAATTAGTCAACTTATTCAGTGCCATACCAAGCAAACTATCAAAGAATGATTTTATAGATCTAGAAAAAATAATGATAAAATGTCAAGATCTAGAAGAACAAAAAGTCAAGAATATCAAGGGAATTAATGGGGGGAAAAAACCCCACACAGTATAATGTCTTAGTGGTACCAAACCTAAAATTGTATTATAAAGTAGCAGTCATCAAAAACATGTTACTGGATAAGAAACAGAGTGGTGGATCAGTGGATCAGTGGAATAGATTAGATTCATATGACACAATAATCAAGGCCTATAGTAATCTAGTATTTGACAAACCCTCAAAATCCAGCTTCTGGAATAAGAACTAGCTATTTGAAAAAATTGCTGGAAAAACTGTAAAATAATATTTCAGAAAGTCAGCATAGACCTAAATCTCTCACGTCATACCAAAATAAAGTCAAAATGGATACATGATTTTGGCATAGAGGATGATAACAGATGAGGAGAGCAAGGGATAATTTACCTATCAGACATCTGAAGAAGGGAGGAATTTATGACCAAAGAAAAACTAGAGAAATTTATGAAAGGCAAAATGGGCAACTTTGATTACATTAAATTATAAGGGTTTTGCACAAACAAAACCAACAGTAAAAAGATTAAAAGGGAAGTACAAAGCTGGGAAAAAATCTTTACAGCCAGCATTTCTGACAAAGATCCCATTTCTAAAATATATATAGAACTGTGTCAAATCTGTAAGAATACACGTCATTCTCCAATTGCTAAAGGGTCAAAGGATATGAACAGGCAATTTACAGATGATGAAATTAAAGCTATCTATAGTTATATGAAAAAAATGCTCTAAATTACAATTGACTAGAGAAATGCAAATTAAAGATAACTCTGAGATACCACTACACACCTCTTAGATTGGCTAAGGTGACAAGAACAGGTAAGGATAAATGTTGGAGGAGATATGGGAAAACTGGGACACTGATGTATTGTAGTTGGAGTTGTGAAGAGATCCAACTATTCTGGAGAGCAATTTGGAACTCTGCCCAAAGGGCTATCAAACTGTGCATATCCTTTGACCTAGAAGGGCCATTATTGGGTATGTATCCCAAGGAAATCTTAAAAGAGGGAAAAGGACCCACATGCACAAAATGTTTACAGCAGTAAAGAATTGGAAAATGAGTAGATGCCCATTAATTGGGGAATGGCTGAGTAAGATGAGGTATAAGAATGTAATGGAATATGATTGCTTTATAAAAAATGATGAACAAGCTGATTTTAGAACGTCCTGGAAAGGTTTACATGAAATGACACTGAGTGAAACAAGCAGAAACAGGAATCCATCGTGCATGATAACAGCAAGAATGTGTGATGATCAACTATGAAAGACTTGGTTCTTCTCAGTGGTTCAGTGTTAGATGACAATCCCAATACACTTTGGACAGAAAATAATATCCTCAGCCAGAAAAAGAACCAAGGAAACTGGATGTAAATCAATACATGCTATGTTTACCTCTATTTTCTCTTTTTTATCTCTCCCATGGTTTTTTTTTCCCCTTTTGCTCTGATTTTTCTCTCCCAACATAATTCACAAAGCAATGTGTTTTAAAAAGTAAAAAAAAAATTAAAGACAAAATCAAATATTTGGAAGTCTACCTGCCAAGACAAAACCAAGAACTATATGAATACAAGTAAAAACATTCCTCACACAAATAAAATCAGATCTTTGGAAATATATCAATTACTCACCAGTAGGCCAAGCTAACATAAGAAAAATGACAATTCTGCCTAAATTGCTCTACTTGTTTGGTGTCATACCAATCCAACTGCCAAAAATTATTTTATAGAACTAGAAAAAATGACAAAATTCATCTGGAAGAACAAAAGGTCGAGAATATCAAGGGAATAAATGAAAAAACAAAACCCATAAAGAATAGCGGCTTAGCAATACCAAACCAAAAATTCTATTATGAAGCAGCAGTTATCAAAACCATTTGGTACTGGGTAAAAAACAGAGTGGTAGATCAGTAGAATAGATCAGATTCACAAAATATAACAATCAAGGCTATAGCACTCTAGTATTTCACAAACCCCAAAACTCCAGCTTTTGGAATAAGAATTCACTATTTAGCAAAAATTGTTTGGAAAACTCAAAAATGATATGTCAGAAACCAGGCATAAACCTACATCTCATAGCCCATACCAAAATAAGGTCAAAATGAGTACATGAGTTTGGCAGAAAGAATGATGCCATAACTAAATGAGGAGAGCAAGGCATAATTTACCTCTCAGACATCTGGAGAAGCAGGGAATTTATGACCAAAGTAGAATTAGAGAACAGTATAAAAGGCAAAATGGACAACTTTGATTATATTAAATTAGAAAGGTTTTGCACAAATAAAATCAACAGAGAAAAGATTAGAAGGGAAGTACAAAGCCGGGAAAAAAATCTTTACAATCAGTGTTTCTGATAAAGGTCCCATTTCTAAAATATATCTAGAACTGTGTCAAATTTATGAGAATATATGTCATTCCCCAATTGTTAAATGTTCAAAGGATATGAAAAGGCAATTTTCAAATGACAAAATTAAAGCCATCTACAGTTCTGAGAAAAAATTCTCTAAATCACTATTGATTAGAGAAATGCAAATTAAAACAACTCTGAGGTACCACTACACATCTCTTAGATTGGGTAAGATGACAAGAAAAGATAATGATAAAAGTTGGAGGGGATATGAGAAAACTGCGACACTAATGCATTATTGGTGGAGCTGTGAGGTGATCCAACCATTCTGGAGAGCAATCTGGAACTATGCCCAAAATGCTATAAAACTGCCTATGCCCTTTGACTCAGCACTGCCATTACTAGATCTATATCCCAAGGAAATCATATAGAGGGGAAAAGTCTTATATGTGCAAAAATGTTTTGTAGCAGCTCTTTTTATGGTAGCAAAGAACTAGAAAATGAGTACATGCCCTTCCATTGGGGAATGGCTAAACAACTGGTAGTATATGAAGGCAATGGAATATTATTGTTCTATAAAAATATGGAACAAACTGATTTTAGAAAGGCCTGGAAATATTTACATGAACTGATGCTGAGTGAAACAAGCAGAACCAGGAATACTGTGTACAGTAACAACAAGAATGTGCAATGATCATCTATATACGAATTGGTTCTTGCCAATGGTTCAGTTATCCAAGGCAATCCCAATACACTTTGGATAGAAAATGCCATCTGCATCCAGAAAAAGAATTAAGGAGACCGAATGTAAATCAACATATGTTATATTCCCTTGTATTTTCTCTTTTATTTTTTCTCTCTCCCATGTTTTTTTTTTCCTTTTTGCTCTGATTTTCTCTCCCAATGTGATTCATAAAGCAATGTATATTAAAAACAAAAAAAGTTAAAAGACAAAATAAATTATTTGGGTGTCTACCTTACAAGAAAAATCCAAGACCTATATGAACACAATTACAAAAAAACTTCCCAAACAAATAAAGTCAGATCTAAACAATTGAAAATATGTCAATTTCTCACTGACAAGGTGAGTTAATATAATACAAATGTCAGTTCTGCCTAAATTTGTCTACTTGTTCAGTGTCATACCAATCCAACTGCCAAAAATTATTTTATAGAACTAGAAAAAATAGCAACAAAATTCATCTGGAAGAACAATAGGTCAAGAATATCAAGGAAATTAATGGAAAAAATTCACAGGATAATGGCTTAGCAATACCAGATCAAAAACTATATTATAAAGCAGCAGTCATCAAAATTATTTGGTACTGGGTAAAAAATAAAGTGGTGGATCAGTGAAATATTTTAGATTCACATGACATAAAAATTAAGGCCTATAGTAATGTGATTTTTGACAAACTCTGCAACTCCAGTTTCTGGAATAAGAACTCACTATGTGACAAAATTTGCTGGGAAAACTCGAAAATAATGTGGCACAAACTTGGCATAAACCTACATCTCACACCCTACACCAAAATAAGGGGAAAATGGGTACATGATTTGGGCATAAAGGATGATACCATGAACAAATTAGGAGAACAAGGGATAATTTACCTATCAGACATTTGGAGAAGGGAGGAATTTATAACCAAAGAAGAACTAGAAAAAGTTATGAAAGGCAAAATGGACAACTTTCTTTATATTAATTTACAAAGATATAGCACAAAGAAACCAACAGAAACAAGATTAAAAGGGAAGCACAAAGCTGGAAAAAAGTCTTTACATCCAATTTTTCTGATAAAGGTCCTATTTCTAAAATATATAAGGAATTGCAAAGTAAGGTAGCTCTGAGGTACCACTTCACATCTCTCATATTAGCCAAGATACAGGAACAGGTAAAGATAAATGTTGGAAGGGATGTGGGAAAACTGGGACACTAAGGCATTGTTGGTGGAGTTGCAAAATCCAATCATTCTAGAGAGCAATTTGGAATATGCTCAAAGGGATACAAAATTGTGCATACCCTTTGACCCAACAGTACCATCACTGTGTCTGTATCCCAAGGAAATCATAAAGGGCAAAGGACCTACATGTGCAAAAATGTTTGTAGCAGCTCTTTCTGTGGTAGCAAAGAATTGGAAAATGAGCAGATGCCCATTAGTTGGGGAATGGCTGAATAAGTTATGATATATGAAGATAATGGAATATTATTGTTCTATAAAAAATGATGAACAAGTTGATTTTAGAAAGGCTTGGAAAGATGTACATGAAATGACACTGAGTGAAACAAGAAGAAACAGGAATCCATTATGCATGATAACAGCAAGAATGTGTGATGATCAACTATGAAAGGCTTGGTTCCTGTCAGGGGTTCCATGAGTGATCCAAAGCAATCCCAATAGAACTTGGACAGAAAATGCCATTTGCATCCAGATAAAGAACTAAGTAGACCAAATGTAAATAAAAAACATACTATGTTCACTTCTTTTTTTTTCTATTTTTTTTTCTCTCTCCCATGCTTTTCCCCTTTGCTCTTATTTTTCTCTCCTAACATGATTCATCAAGAAATGTGTTTTAAAAATAAATCAATTAAGTGGAAAAAAGAAAGACTTTACTCTCATATTGACTCAATTTCACCGTCTGGCAAGATGAAGGAGCAATGGCCAAAAATTATGAATGAAATATGAAGTAACTAAGATTGAGCAAGATATGTAGCCAGCAACAACACATAAAATGAAAATGTTGTGAAATTATAGCAAGGAATTAAATACCTTGAGCTCTGACTCATTTTCCTGATTTCCCCATGAGAATGACTCAGTGAGAGGCACCAGATACTGATTCTATTTAGCTTTGTAAAGGAAAGGGAGAGCAAGCAGTTGAAGGACTAGGGGCATATGAAGGAATAAAGCTAGTATAAGGCACAGTGGAAAGCCATGGAAAAACGATGTCATTCCCTCTTTCCTCCCTCTCCTCCATAGTTGACAATTTTTGTTTAAAGATAGGGATGTGGGAAGATGAGATATTGATGCATTGTTAGTAAAGTTGTGAACTGATTCAACCATTCTGGAGAAGAATTTGTAACTATGTTCAAAGGGTAATCAAACTCTGTATAACCTTTGATCCAACTGGAATACTAACAGGTATGTATTCCAAAGAGATTTTTTTTTAAAAGCAAAAGGAACTATTTGTAATAAAATATTTACAGCAGCTCTTTCTTTGGTAAAGAAGTGGAAATTGAGGGAATGCCCATCAGTTGGAGAGAATGGCTAAACAAGTTGTGGCATATGATTATGGTAGAGGGCCACAGAGGGCCACTCTGAACTCTTCAGCCCAGAGAGAACCTGCTGACAATGTCTGATTCGGCTCCCCATCTCCCTTAAGGACTCTCGGCCTTCCTGAGAAGTCAGGGGGTGGTGACAACCTGTGTTGTGATTGAAGCAGAGTGATACCAAGTGGCAAAGAGACATCTATACACAATAGCAAGTTATTTATGTGGTCCCACGTGTGCAGTATATACTTAGAGCATGCCCAGTGTTGTTTTTATTACATAAGGGTATGAGGGTATAAAAAGGGGAAAGAACTGGGAATAAATGGATTCCATAATTCCACCATCTTCAGGAGTCTCACCTCATCACTCCTCCACTAAGACAGTATATTTTAACCACCCCAGCATGGGGGCTCTAGAAAGCAAGAATATTTTAATCACCCCAGTGTGGGGGCTCTAGAAAGCACAGTACATTTTGTCACCCCAATTTGGGGGCTCTGGAAAGAAGGACACAACAGATTACAATGGAATACTATTATGCTCTAAGAAATGACAAGCAGGATACTTTCAGAAAAAAAATCTGGAAAAACTTAAGTCAACTGATGCTGAGTGAAATGAGCAGAACCAGGAGACACAGTAAGAGCAATATTGTACCATGCTCACCTATGACTGACTTGGCTATTCTGATCAATACAATAATCTAAGACAATTCCAAAGGACCCGTGTTGAAAAGGACCCACAAAGAACTAATGCAGTCTGAATGTAGACTATTTTTGACTTTCTTTATTTTTCTTTTAGTGGTGTTTCTTTCACCATATGACTAATATGGAAATGTGTTTTGCATGCTTGCATATGCATAGCTATATTAAATTGTTTACCATCTCCAGGAAAGGGAGGAGAGTGAAGGTGGGAGGAAAAGAATTTTTTAAATGAATGTTAATGATTGTATAACCTATGTATAACCATGTATAATCTATATCAGATTACTTGCTGTCTTGGGAAGTGGGGAGAGAAGGGAAGAAGGGAGACAAATTTGAAGTTCAAAATCTTTCAAAGATGAATTTAGAAAACTATTTTATATATAATTGGAAAAATAAAATGCTTTCAGATAAAAATGAATATTAAAATTGTTTTACATGCAATTGAGAAAAATGTTGTTTTTTAAAAAGATTATTTTCAACTTGCATTGTATATACCTTGCATGACAATAGTTGTTTGCAAGTTGTCTTCTCCAATAGAATTTAAGCTCCCAGAGGGCATGTTTTTACTTTTTTTGTATCTTCAACACCTTCCCCATCTGAGGAAAAGGGGAAACCTAGCTGGGGCTACTGTTCTCCTCCATTCTCCATACATGTCATCTTCCAGGTTTGGGAATATTTTGTAAAGGTAGACCACTTTGTAACAGAGGTCTTTCTATCCTCTTTGACTTCATCCACTTTTGTCATCAAACCTATTGAGTTAACTGTTAAAGAACGGAGAGCTAAAACATATATGGAGGCTTCTAAGTGGAAACTTCATAAATGAAACCTCCACAAAATCTTTCTGGGGAAGAGGCCTAGAATTAAGCCTCTTCCAATGATTCCTGTTCCCAGGACCTTTCTGACAAGTCCCTTGATATACTACATGTGCAATCAGAAGCTTCTGGTTATTTCCCATCTCCCACTGGGCTATGTCACTTCTCTCACGAGAGGTTGTTGAAGATGACTAGTAGTGACCGAGCATGAAGAGCCAACTTATCTGCAGTCTTAGAAAGGCAGCCAGCTCACGTTCTCTCTCTTCCTATTGGTCAAACACTCTTCCTCCGCCTTCTAGTGAGAGAGAAGACAACGGTGGCGTAGCAGTTTGGGCACCTGCTCATAGACTACAGAGGAACTGAAGCTCCTGGACTCTGAAACTCTAGTGGGTTTGGGTTTCTACACTTGAACAAAAGTGAACTGTGACCCCGAGATAGGATGTTGTAGCCTCGGTGACAACTCCAGGAATTTGAGAAGTTGGGAATTTCTGGGTTGGGGTACTAGTTGCCCAAAAGGGGACGATCCCAGAGATTATGTCTCAGGGGTCTAGGCCTTGGTTATAACCTAGCATGCCAGAAGATCTAGACCCTGAGTGTATTCTTAGTGCAGAGCCAGAAGGAAGATGAAATAGCTTTCCATTGACCTCTCAAAGTGTTTCAAGTTCTAATGTTTTAAGTACATATCACTAGGAGAACATAATAGGACTAATGGATTAGAATGGATTATTGCATCATGCATTAGGTGCTCACATCATGCCTTCAATATTAGTCAAAGAAAGTTTCTAGGTTTTTCAATTTTCTTTTGTGATATAGGAATTAAATAAATGTCCTCTGCCTAACCCATTTGGTGTACTGAGTAGGTTTGTAAATAGAACCCTCTTAATCCTTTTCAAGGGGATTCTAAACTTCAGGCAAACCTAAGCATTAGGTAGTTTTATTCCTGGGCTCCTAGTTAGATCATAATGAAGCAGAATATGAAGAAGCTCTTAGCACAGTGCCTGGCACACAGTACCCTCTATAAAATGCTGATTTCCTTCCCTTTCCCCTGCAAGAAAGTGATCCTCTCTCATTTCCAGGGCAGGCTCCCTCAAGCTGGAGCCAGGTCTTCATAAGCTGAGACCCCTTAGCTGGAGAGGGCACCATGGCAATCTGGGCTCTGGACTTTATACGTATTTCTCAGAAGCACATGATCTCTTTATAAAAATAGGTTGTGCTAGGGCACAGAGAAATTATAAACAAATGTAAAAAATCTGAAACACCAAAGACATACTTCACAGACCATATAGGGAGAGGAAATAGGGACTGCATGTGTAATTTCCTAACAAGTTCACAGACCATAACACAAGAAAAATGGTAATTAATATAAATAATACAAGCAAAGAAATAGACCTAACCCTAAAGGAACAATGATGTACCTTGTGACCCAGGGGTCTCAAAGAAGGGGCTGCTTCTGAATTCACACAAAGCAGGTTGAATTCTGAAGAGCCCAATTTCCAAAACAATCAGGTTCTACCTCTCTCCCCTTTTCCCCACTCCCCACTTCTCTTTCTCTGCTCCCTCCTCTTCCCCTTCTTCTCTCTATTTCCCTCTCTGTCAGTCTCTCTGTCTGCCTTTGTCTCCCCTTCTCTGTGTGTCTGTCTCTCCTTTCCTCCCTCTCCCTCTTTCCCCCCACTCCTGTTTGTCCCTCTGCCTCTGTTTCTTGGTTTACCTGTTTCTGTTTTTGTATTCTTCTGTCTCTCTGTATGTCTCTATCTGCCTCTTCCTGCCTCTTTTTCTCTCTCCCTCCCTCTCTATTTTTCTTTTTTTTTTCCTTCAGTTCCTGTCTATTTCTCTTTTGCTTGGTCTGTCTGTTTCTGTCTTTTTCATCCTCTGTCTCTCTCTATCATTTCTTTTTTCTTTTTCCTTCCTTCCTTCCTTCCTTCCTTCCTTCCTTCCTTCCTTCCTTCCTTCCTTCCTTCCTTCCTTCCTTCCTTCCTTCCTTCCTTCCTTCCTTCCTTCCTTCCTTCCTTCCTTCCTTCCTTCCTTCCGTCTTTCCTACCTCCCTCCCTCCCTCCCTTCCTTTCCTTTTGCTTCCTCTGAT
The DNA here is from genome assembly GCF_048593235.1 of Sminthopsis crassicaudata. Lineage (NCBI taxonomy): Eukaryota > Metazoa > Chordata > Mammalia > Dasyuromorphia > Dasyuridae > Sminthopsis > Sminthopsis crassicaudata. The sequence continues at coordinate 65,782,775 of NC_133623.1, read as the reverse complement.
TAACTTGCTACAAAACCTTCCCTCTCTCTGCTCTACTGATGTACCTCTACTTCATGTACATCATGAACTCAAGAGCATTTAACCCAGAATGGTATTGCCAAAACTAGATAGATCAATTTCTTCAGCTAGATGATATAGTGGCTAGTCCTAGGCTTGGAGGTAGGAAGACTTTAGTTCAAATTTAGCCTGAAATATTCATTGGCTGCATGACTCTGGACAAGTTAATTTCTGCTGCTTCAATTTCCTCATCTGTAAAATAGAAATAATAACAGCACGCATCTTCCAAGGTTGCTGTGGATATATTTGGAAAGCACTTAGCATAGTGTCTAAAACATAGTAGGAGTTTAATCAATGTGTGTTTCCATCCTTCTTTCTCAGAATTTCAAGCTGCTGACCTATGGTCAGGGAAGGAAATAGAAAAAAAAAAAAGTGGACAGATACTCAGGGTCTATTCTTAGATCATAAAAATGTGTATGTTCTGCAAGGCATAATTGCTGCTGGAGAACAGGGGTAATTTTGTGTATATATATTAAGGAGGGCGTGTTGGAAGAGGGAAGAAATTATACTTTTATACTGGGAGAAGATGCCTATGAAGAAGGGGACAACATCCACAGGAGAAAGCTTTAGGGAAGCTGGGTCCACAATTCTTAACTCCAACAGGAGTCCATTCTCCTGACTTTCAATTGACAAATCTTTAGCATAGACTAGTCACTGGAACAGTAGGGAGTTCCTTTTGTCATCCCAGAAAGACTCATGCCCCTCAGCAGGGGAACAAAGTGCAGAAGCAACTCCATGGAATTTCTCCTAGGTTAACAAGCCAGGGATTCCCCTGATCATTTCTGCATCCCAAATAATGAATGAATCAAAGAAGAAATCAGAAAAACAATTAATAGCTATGTAAAAAAAGGAAAATAACAATAAGGAGACAACATCCCAATGTTTTTGAGGTGAAACTAAAGCAGTTCTCAGTAAGAAAAGTTTATTTCTGAAAAAAAAAAATACATTAACAAAATTGAAAAGAAAGAGATGAATAAACTTCAATTTATGATGATTATAAGTTTTAAACTTTAAGGATTAATTTAATTAATAAAAAGATTGTTGTGAGAATAAAATGAAATATTTCTTTGCAATCTTTAAATCATTATATAAATTCTGCCTATTACTATTATTATTAACTAACACAAATAGATAAGATCAAGTACCATTCCCTATAAGATTAGTACTCAAAAGGTATGAGCAAACATATCCCATAAAATTTGCAACCTATTTGCAATTCTATAGAAGAGTGCTCGAAAACACTGGCTAGGATAAGGTTTACCTCACACCCAGAAAATTGGCAAAGATGACAAAAAAGAGAAATATTAAATATTGAAAGAGCCATGGGTTACATTGTTGGTGAAATGGGATCTAACCATTTTGGAAAGCAATTTAGAATTATGCTAGGAACAAAAAGTGACAAAAATGTCTATGCCCCATGATCACCTAATACCCACCCAAAAACAAAACTTTAAGAAAAGCAAAGAAATAAAAATCTCACATCCACCACAAGAGTGCTAGCAGTATTTTTGTCACTGTTGTAGCAAAGAACTGGAAAAAATAATTAAATGGGGGATGACCAAATGAATCGTGGAACATCTCACTAGAGCCTTCAACATAATCACTCTAAAGAGTTTATTCTAACCATCCACATGGAAAAAAAAAAAACCAGGTGGATATAAGAATGCCTCTTGGCCAGGTTATGAGCTCTATAGTTTGGTAGTAGAGATTGTCCATTATATACACAATGGAGTACCCCCACTTTAAGAAATAGTAAAACATTAAGAAATAGAAAAAACTAGTAAAAAAAAATTCAAAGAAATATGAAAAGACTCACATGAATTGGCAAAGAGTGAAATAATCAAAACTAAGAAAGCAATATGCAGAGGGAGTGTAACAGTGGAAATGGAAATTTAAAAATGAACACGCTTGGCCCTAGAGAAGAGATGAAAAAGCATGTGCCTTCCCCCCTCCTTTATTGCAATGTGGGGGATCATGGGTTAGTTTTTACTGAATTGCTTCTGTCTTTTTTCTTTTTCTTTTTGTGAAGTAGAGGGAAAATAGATTGCTATATTAATAAACGAATGGTATATAAAGAGAAAAGGACATCAGCAAAAGGAAAATAAACATTTTTTAAAAATCTAATGTAGTATGGTGAAAGATTATGAACAGTATCATATCATAAAACAGAAAAGATCAATGGAGAGAAAAAGAAAATTGTAGAAAGCTTTGTTGGGAACCCAACTAGGCTAGATCATCCCAAGGGCATTTCAAGTTGAACCTTGAAGGAGGACAATGAAGAGATGAAAAATGGAACAGACCTTTCAAGACTTCTATAACAAACTTTTTTCTCCATCAATGACAGTGGGAACACTTGGACATTTGGATGCCAACATCACAGTCCCTTATGTGCAGCCCGAGGAAGTAGAAACAACATTAAAGCAAATTAAGATGGAAAAAGCAGCTGAATGAAACCAAGAACACAGAGGAAGTCCATGCTGGAGGCAACATGATGTTGAAGGCACTGAGGGATTGATTGTCAATATCTCTGAAAGAGGAGAGGAAACTGAATGCTTTGAAAAAGCCAGGACCTTTTTATTACCAAAAGGGGAAAAGAAGAAAAATAATTTCCAAGCCATACTTTCCCATCTGCATCAGAGTTTTATGAGAATAACCTCCATGAGCATGAAGGCCATCCTTTGTGAAGGTATGAGAAGGGAGCGGAGAAGCTTTCATACACAACTATAACTGGAGCTTTCTGACTCCTATACCAGTACACTGATGCTCTGATACTCCTTCATTCTCTCCTCTGGTCTTCCAGGGAATAGAATTTGTTACTATTAGATGTAGGATTGGCCATGGAATTTTAAGGCCAAATTAGAGAGACACAATGGCTTTGGACATTCAATTTATGACCTATGGAGTAAGAACAAGTTCTAAGGCATTTTCAGGTGTCCTATTTCAGGGTTAGAGTGGAAAGAACAGATCAAATACTAAAGTCCTAGATAATAATGTAAATATTCCCAGAATCCTAAAGCCACAATCCTGCTATTCTTATGCCCAAAGGGCTATAAAACTGTGCATACCCTTTGATCCACAGGGGAGTGTCTGAATAAGTTATGGTATATGATTATAATGAAATCTTATTGTTCTATAAAAAAAAAGATGAGCTTCTAAGTCACTGCAATACAAATTACAATTTCAATTTGCAAATCAATACAATGGAATGCAAATAAGAGAACTGTTGAGATACCACTTGACAATTCTCAGATTGGCTAAGATGACAGGAAAAGATAATGACAAATGCTGGAGGGGATGTGGGAAAACTGGGACACTGATGCATTGTGGGTGGAGTTGAGCACAGATCAAACCATTGGGGAGAACAATTTGGAACTATTACCCTTTGATCCAGCAGTGTCTCTTCTGGGTCTGTATCCCAAAGAAATCATAAAAATGGAAAAGGACCTCATGTGCAAAAATGTTTGTGGCAGCCCTGAAAACTGAGTGGATGCCCATCAGCTGGAGAATGGTTGGGTAAAGTATGGTATATGAATGTGATGGAATATTATTGTTCTATGAGAAATGATCAGCAGGAAGAATACAGAGAGGTCTGGAGAGACTTAGAGGGACTGATGCTGACATAAGTGAACAGAATCAAGAAAACATTGTACACAGTAACAGCAAGATTATATGATGATCAATTGTGATGGACTAGGCTCTTTTTAACAATGCAGTGATTTAGTGACTTGGGATGGAAAATGCCATCCACATCTAGAGAGAGAACTATGGAGACTGAATGGATTGAAGTATGTGATTTTCATCTTTTTTAGTTCCTTGGTTTTTCTTTCTCATGTTTTTTTTTTCCCCTTGTGGTTTAATTTGTCTTGATTTAATAAATATGGAAATGTTTAAAAGGATTACACACTTTTAACCTATATCAGATTGCTCTTTGTCTTGGGGAAGGAGGAGGTAGGAAAGGAAGGGGAAAAATTTGGAACACAAAGCCTTACAGTGTTGAAAATTATCTTTACATGAATCTGGAAAAGTAAAATATTGTTGAGAAAAAAAATCTTGCTGTTCTATTTGCTCCTGCAGCTATGCCCATGGCAATTACTGAGGGCCTCAATGTTGCTCTCTCAGCTCAATATAAATAACAGGTCTTGATTTGCCAACTCAGAGTGAAGAAAATGGGTTCATCTGTCAATTGAATGTGTCTCCCTTAGTGTCAACTGAGGCACAAAATAGTGAGATCCATGCCTACTAAAAAAAAAATTGACTCATTTTTCAATCATTTATCATGGATGATATCCAATGTAGAGTTCAAATGGAGCGGTTCCCCTTTAGATGGTGGGATCTTCCAGGTATTGCTTTTTGCTCTTGACATTTTGCTTTAGAGCAGAGGTGTCAAACTCTGTGCCAGAGTATTGTGGTTACAATATTCCAGAGTGAACCCCAACCAGATTCACATGTCATTGGCAAGTGTATAACAAAATAAAGAAAAATTCTATACAGCATAGATGGGGTTAATTTAGGGTGTTCCAAGTCAATGTGAACCCAAGGAATCTGTTTCTATTTGATTTTGACCTCACTGGTCTATAACATCACCCAGCCTCCAAAGCAGAAGTTATAGTTATTCTTCAGAGTTTGGCCCAGTCAATCCTGATGGAAAAAAAAGTGGGTGAAAAATGCCTCTCATCCAGATTATCATATGCCATTAGTTACATTCATAGGAGTTGTCTATCAGTATGTATATCTTGGACAGGAAAGAAGGGAGGGAGGAAAGAAGGAAGGAAAGAAGGGTGGAAGGAAAGAAAGAAGGAAGGAAAGAAGGAAGGAAGGAAGGATAGAAGGAAGGAAGGAAGGAAGGAAGGAAGGAAGGAAGGAAGGAAGGAAGGAAGGAAGGAAGGAAGGAAGGAAGGAAGGAAGGAAGGAAGGAAAGGAAAGGAAAGGAAAGGAAAGGAAAGGAAAGGAAAGGAAAGGAAAGGAAAGGAAAGGAAGGAAGGAAGGAAGGAAGGAAGGAAGGAAGGAAGGAAGGAAGGAAGGAAGGAAGGATAGAAGGAAGGTAGGAAGGAAGGAAGGAAGGAAGGAAGGAAGGAAGGAAGGAAGGAAGGAAGGAAGGAAGGAAGGATAGAATGAAGGAAGGAAGGATAGAATGAAGGAAGGAAGGATAGAAGGAAGGAAGGAAGGAAGGAAGGAAGGAAGGAAGGAAGGAAGGAAGGAAGGAAGGAAGGAAGGAAGGAAGGATAGAAGGAAGGAAGGAAGAGAGGGAGGGAGGGAGGGAGGAAGGAGGGATAAACAAGAATTTGTTAAGCATCTTTTGTATGCTAGGTCCTATGCTAGCACTTTCCCAATAGTATTTCATTTGGTCCCCACAACAAGCCTAGGAGGTAGGGGCTATTGTTATCCTCATTTTACAGTGAGAAAACTGAAGCAGAAAAAAAGCAAAGGAACTTGCCCATGATTCCACAACTTGTAAGTAACTGGAAGAGAAGTCAGTTCAGTCATTGAATAGAACAGAGTCTGGAGAAATAAAGTTCAAGATAACGGAAAGGGAGATCATGATCATGAGCAGTGTATGACACATTATTAAACAAAATTACTGAAGACCCTCCACCTCCTAACTTCAGGCATTTGCACCGGCTGCCTCTTCATGACTGGAATGCTCTCCCTCCTCATTTCCTTGCTGGCTTTCTTTAACTTCCAGCTAAATCCCACTTTCCACAGGAAGCCTTTTCCCATAGATCCCCCTTAATTCTGGTGCCTTCTCCCTGGTGCTTATCGACAGTTGAGCTCGTCTTAATCTTGTTTGTACATGGTTGTTTGCATGTTTTCTCCCTCATTAAACTGGTGGCTCCTTCTGAGCAGGGATTGTGTTTTAGCCTTCTGCATAGCTTCAGAGTGGGCCAGTATTGAATTGTTGTTTGTTTTTCTTTTTCAGTCCTGTCCAACCCTCCATAATCCCATTTGGGTTTTTTTGTTTGTTTGTTTATTTTTTGGACAAAGCTACTGGTATGGTTTGCCATTTCCTTCTAAGACTCATTTTATAGACCAGAGAACTGAGGCAAATAGAGTTTCGTGACTCGCCTGGGGTCACAATAAGAGTCTGAGGCCAGATTTGAACTTAGAAAAAGGAGTCTTCCTGTCTCTGGGCCAGGAACTCTATCCACTGCAGTGCCACGTAGCTGCCCTGTACCATCTGGCTTCCAGCCTATTAAGTAGGCGCTTCATAAATGATAGTTGACTGCTAGCCGACCTACTAAAGGGAAGTGATGGAAAGGGTATCATCTTAGAAATGTATGAATGGGAAAAAATATGAATCATAGGTAGAACAAGCAAAATAGCCAGTATCTTTTTACTTCATGTATATTCACACAATAGGAAGACATCTATAGGAAAGTCCCAGTGATGGGGTAGACCAGTGGGGAATGCCTTAGTGGAAGAAAATGCCAATCTCATGGGATGAGCAAGAATGGGAGAATTGTAACTATCATCATTGGAGGGAACGCTATCATTTCTAAGGCACCAAAGTAATTGCAATTTCCCTCAACTTTCGTCTTGAAGAAAACATTCATAGTAGACCAGAATGGGACCTCTGTATAGTACACAGGCATCTTTCCTTTCTTACATCTCAACTGCCTTTTCCAAGATTTCTCTTTCACCATCCTCCCTTTTGAATGAATGAATGAATAAAAAAAATTGTTTGCCATATGTCAAGCAGTGGGCTAAGTATTGAGGATACAGATTACAAAAAATAAGGCTGTCTCTACTTGAAGAGAAATCACACTCTCATTGAGTGTGATAACACATATTGGAGAGTTCAAGCGCAGGTTTTTTCAGAGGTCATAAGGAATCATCATTGGCAAGACTCAGGAATCCTGGTGCATTGAAGTGACTGATTTATAGGCCAGGGATTGTGTAGGAGATAATCTGGGTAGCTAGTAAGGATGGGGAGAGGGGACGATGAGTGTTCAGCCAAAAGGGGAAAATAAGAAGGGGACATTGACAAGGAGGTTGGGGTAAAGGGTAGGGGAAATTGATTGACAAGGAGGTCCTGAGTGGGGTCTGGAGGGCCTGGCGTGGAGAAAAAGGTCTCCCTACTCTGACTGGGAGCCTCTGGTCATCCCTGGATGAGAAAGAACCATTTTTTTTCATTGAAGTCAGTGAGGATTAAAGTATATATTGATTTAATTTGGAGTTATGATCACGTGCAGCCTAGGATTTCGCTACTTATTCTCGGCAAAAGCTGCTAACTTCTAGGCTGTAATTATCTTTCCAGTGATCTTTTTGAAAATGCTGATCATGAGGCCTGCCTGATGAGCTAGCCAAGTGTCTTGTGAAATCATATTTATCGACACCTTTTGACACACGATAAAACCAACTCCACCCACTCATTTATTCGCCTCTCCAAGGAGAACTCTCAAGCCATCCTTCCTTTCAGCTGAAACTTCCTTCTGTCTTCTGGCTTCATTTATAGCCAGAATGTCAAGATTGATGAGATTCAGTTCCTCAAGTAGTGAGTCCATTTATTGGTCACTGGAGTACTCATAGTTAAGTTAATGTTTATAGAGTCTGGAATTCAGTTTCTTTCCCTCTCTCTCTTTCAGCATCTGCCCTCTCCTTCCCACCTTGGTTCAATTCAAGTTGATAACAGTTATTAGATGCCTGATGGGTACTAGGCTTTGGGGGGTATGCGTGGATAAATAGAGTCAAATCCCACCCTCATGAAGCCAACAGTTTAGGGTAGTATTTTTCAAAAGACGTACTGTGCCTTTGGCTAGATGTGCTGTGAAATGCTGGATATTATTTTATCACAAATAAAAGAAAATGTAAAAATAATTTTAATAAGCATTTGACTCACTCAGCATACATGGTGTGAAAAGTATAGTATTTATAAAATATATAAAATTCCCTATTTGATGTCTACCCTAACTTTAAGATATATCAAAAATTAAACTCATAAAGAACTCAACAAGAAAAATTGGTTACTCTCATTAAGGGGCAGGTGTGCTGCCAAATGTCTCCCAAATCTGCCTTAGAGTGGCCAGATTAAAGTTTCAGAGTACCATTATTTGGGGGAAATATTCCTTGGAAAAAAAATTTTGAAGAACCACTGGATTATCTCCACAGGAAGATAAGGTTATATCATACTCCGAGCATCTCAAAGTCAAAGAAACCTCATCTGCCATCTGTATCTAATAAAAGCAGGAATTAAGAATAATGGATTTGAGGTACAAATGATGAACCTCAAAGTAGTCTAGCTGAAGCCCAATAAGTAGCAGTAGTGAGAACAGCCCGGTAAATAGAGACATGACATGACACTAAGGTTCAGGCAAAGCTGAGAAGAGCATTCAGGTGGGGAATGGGAAAAGAGAATCAGAATATCTGCAGGAAACACTAGCAGCTCTTTTGGAGCCTTGCCCCCCATGCATGGGCCCTAGACACACTTCCCTAAGCATATGTCTCTCACACATGTAATCTCTATGTGGGTCCACTCTTTCCACTGATGGGAAGTGAATTGTCAAGAGAATATTCCATAGGCTTAGAGGAGAAATGTCCTACAGCTATTTCTCTTACTATGCTACTCTATGATATACTTTACCTTGAAATAATTAGGTCTTCTGGCCAAACAGCAAGAGAAAGCGTGGCAGGGGGAGCCCCCGAGCCGTGGTTTTGAGTGGATGACATTCATCCACAGGGTGCCATGAAACTGGAATGGCTATTCTAAGAGATCTCTCTATGGCACGTGATAAGTCCATCAGAGAGACGAAATTCATTTCAAATCACCCCTTAATGTAATGGAAGGAACACTGAATTTGTAGGCAGCTTACTTCTGGATAACAAGGTGGGACCATGGTCAATAAAGTAGTGGTCCTAGAATCAGAAGGAGTTGGGTTCAAATAAAACCTCAGATACTTCCCAGTGACTCTAGGTAAGTCACTTAACCCTGTTTGCCTCGATTTCCTCATTTGTAAAATGAGCTGGAGAAGGAACTAATCAATCACTCCAGTATCTCTACCAAGAAAACCTCAAATAGAGTCATGGAGAGTCAGACTTGACTAAAATGACTCAAAAATGATCCGTATCTGAATTTCCACTCTACACTTACTGATTTTGTGAAAATAATCCCCTTACTTCCTCTCTCCAGCTTAGAGACAGCTAGGTGTCTGAGTGGATAGAGCTCCAAGCCTGAAGTCAACAAGGGTCTGAGTTCAAATCCAGCCTCAGACACTAGCTGTGTGACTCTAAGCAAGTTACTTCACCTCTGGCTTGCCTCAGTTCCCTCAGTGCCAAATAGGGATTTTAATAGTACCTAGCCCCAAGCTTGTTCTGAGGAAAAGTATCAAACACAAATCTATATAAAAGAAATGAGAAAAACACAAGCCTAATAATAATAAAAATGAATTTTAAAATTCATTTAAAATGACTAGATGAAACAAATCAACGAAATGCAAGAGAGTGGTTAAATAGAGAAGAAATCAAAAACCTAGCGAGCAACTTTTTCTAAGAATCATTTACCAAATGAAGACTTGATGCTTATTTCTCCCCCTCTCTTAAGAAGCCTGTTGCTACCTGGGTACCGATCCCTTTTCTCTTAATGTCACACACACCTAGTGAGCGTTGACTATGTGCCAGGAACTTAGCGGAAAGTTCTTTGCTGTCTGGTCTGCAGCTCACCAGGACACTTAGTGCAGCCCCTTTATAATGTTCTCATTCAGTCACAGTCTGCTGTTAAATTTTTAACCCAAAACATCCAACTCTCCCCTCCCCCCAAAAAATATATATATATCCAACTTACTTTTAATATTAAACTTCCTTGTTAACATTTTCTCCATCACTTTGGTGAGTCTAGAACATGGCTGTTCTTAGCTGCCTGAAATGGGTCTCAAAAGAACTCTAGCTTAATGTTCAAGCCTTAAAATTGGATGTAGGCTAAAGTGAATTTAAGCAAAGGTTGACTATTCCCTCACTATCTTCATACCCAATGCCCAAATACAGACATAGAACCCCCACTTGCAGAAATACACGGAGACATATTCACATATCCCACAGAAACACATAAGCAATGTGACGCTTATATCATATAAATATACACATGTAAATATATATCATAAATCTAATATATACACACACATAAAATACATATAAACACATGGGAATGCCATCCCATTCCCTTTCATTTTTGTCCATGTCTTCATGGGCTTGCAACAATGGCTGCAACCAAAAAAGTGGATGGCTTTCCTCCCTTTCTTCTGACGTTAGATTTCTACGAGTAGGCCTTGGGCCCACTGTCTACCCATCATCCCTTGCCCTGTGCCTATTCATTGCCATCATTTCCAGTCTGGAAATCCACTGTTCTTTGAAGTCTTGATGACACTCATTTTCATCTTTAAGAAGCATATTCTATTATCCTCTAGTCTTAAAAGGATGGGGCCCATCTGTTGGGGATGTGGTTGAGCACGGTCCTATACACAAGTGCCATGAAAAATTACTTTGCCATAAGAAATAAGGAAGGCTTTTATGAACTTTATGCAGAGTTAGCAGAACCAGGGTTGTAGAATCCTAAATCTTTGGGTTGGAAAACTAGATGCTGAAACTCCTCTGCTCCATCCATCTGCCACTCTCACTACAGAAGAAGGGAAGGAGGGGACACTTGCATCTTCTTTCATGGCTTGCCATGACCAAGAGACTCCTAACCATGGGACCAGCCTATAGGCTGGGGAATAGACTTCTGTTTCCTAGATCAGTCCTTGGGAAAGAGGTCTATAGTCAAAGCCTTCTGAGCACTTTCACAGGCTTTCATACCACTGGCTCCCTGGCATGACTTCGGAGAGGCTGGGCCTTCCCCCATGGAAGAGACTTTGTGAAAGGCGTCAGGACACAATGAAGGCCTAATTAGCTTACTAAAATCTAATTAGCTGACTAAATAAAAAATGAAATTACCCAAGCTGCCCACTGGCAGGCAAAAAGCATGGAGATGCTAGGAGAGAAGAATGTTTCTCACCGACTCCATGGAGAGAGGAATTTAAGTTTATTCAAAGCCTAGTTAAAGGCTTGCAAAGGAATAGTAGGAATATGCATAGTCAGTGAGTGATAATAAGTGATAATATGACATCAAAAATGCTCGGAGAGCCTTTCACCTCAAATCCTGACTGTCTTCCCCAATACTTGGGTGACTTTGGGTGACAACACTTACCCCATCTTGCTCCCACAATTCACCCCCCACCCCAATTCTCCCTAACACACACACATTCACATGAGATTCATTCATTCCAACTCCTTCATTTGACAAATGAGGAAATTCAGAAACAGAAAGGGAAATGACACAGCCTATTAATAGGAAAGCCCTGAACTTAAGACACAGAATCATGAACCATTAGAACAAGATGGGAAATTTAGAGTTCATGCATCCATTGGGTCCTAGACCTAGAGCTAGCAGGGTCCTCCCAACCCCTTCATTTTACAAAGGAAGAAACTGAGGCCTAGGGAGGGGAAAGGATTTGTTCAAAGAAAACGACCGAATATCACCATGTGTATCAAGATCAGTTCTCTTTTTGCTTTTGCCACTGGGACCTTAGGTAGATTATTCCCCCTCTAGGAAAAGCAAAAGGGCAGAATTAGATGCTGGCTGAGGTCCTCATGATCTCTGACACTCTAAGATCTTTGCTCTAAAGACTCTTTTGAGAATTTGTGAAAAATAATGAATGAAAGGAATTGAGAAAAGCATGGACAGACTTGTATGAGCAGATTCACGGTGACATGAGCAGAACCAGGAAGACAATCTACATGGGACTCAAATACACATCAGTTAAAAAGATTTAATAAATGACAATACAAATATATATATATATATGTACAATGTACAATGTTTACTATATATATATGTACATATATATGTACAATGTACAATGTTTACTATATATATATGTACATATATATGTACAATGTACAATGTTTACTATATATATATATGTACATATATATAGTAAACATTGTAAACATAGACACAAATGTGAACATACTAAAATATATCTTGATCTAGATGCTGCCAATATGTATGTATATATATCTTTATCTCTATCTCTAGATATAAAGAAATATAAGTATTCTAATATAAAAGGAAACAGAAAAAGGGATGAAGGTGGGAAAAGGCAGGAGGATGGGGTGGTAGAGAGAGTCTGGCAGGAAACCTGGAGAATAGTAATACATGGCTGGTCTGGGGGATTCCTAAAATGGAGGTTAGAGAAGAGCTATCCAATCAGAGGTAGAGGCCAAAAGGGCAGATAGTTCTTTCCACGTATGAATTCCAGGACTGGAGGAGGACTGCAAGAGGAAGAAAAAGTCCAGAGTGCATCCCAGAGAGGAATGTGGGAATTCCCTTTAATAAAGCATAAGCCCCAAATCAACTTCACAGGTATAGAAGTGCAGGTGGAGTGTGTAAAAAACACCTGGGAGGAGAAGGGGAAAACCATTTAAGAGCTTGTGCCATATAAAGGTTTATCCCTTCCCTCTCCAATAATGTGTTAAGCATTTCATAAATATTGTTCATTGGATCTTCAAAACAACATTGGGAGTTTGTGCTATTATGATACCCATTTCAGAGGTGAGGAAACGGAGACAAACAGAGGTAAAGTGATTTGCCAAGGGTCAAACAAAGGCAAATCTGAGGCTGGATCTGATTCCAGGGCCAGTTAGGATAGTTAGGAAAAGTGGTGTGCTTAGGGGGAAGGAAAAGGTAAAAGAGTTCACTTTCAAATGTGTTGAGTTGGAGATGTCTATGGGATATCCAATTGGAGATGTCCACCAAGCATCAGTGATGCGGGATTGGAACACAGGGGAGAGGTTAAAGCTGGATACGTGGATGTCATGTGTATAGAGATGATTAAACAGGAGCTACTGATATCAGTGAGAGAACAGAGAGAGAGAAGAACCCAGGACAGAAGCTACCCATATTACATGAGACAAGGTGTAGGTCTTACAAAGGAAACAGAGACTTGTCAGGAAAATCCATGGAGGAGGGAATGGCTGGGAGGATGGGAGCGTCAACAGTGTCGAATGCTGCCGAAAAGCCAAGGGGACTAAAGATTCATAAAAGGCCAGCGAATAGTCATTGTAAATTCACAAAGGAGAAATTTTACTTGAATAATGATGACATCAGAAGCAAAGGGTTGAGACATGAATAAGATGAGAAAATGGAGATAATGAGCGTAGACAGATTTCCCCCCTGGGAAATGGTCTGATGAGGAAAGAAAGGACATATTAGATAGCATAGGAGGCTAGGTGGCACAGTGAATGGATCGCTGGACCCAATTTAAATCCAGCCTCAGACACTTCCTAACTGTGGGACCCTAGGCAAGTCATTTCACCTCTGTCTGCTTCAGTTTCCTCAACTGTAAAGCGCGTCACATAACAGGATATACCTTTCAAGATTGTCAGGATCAGAGGAGATAATGTCTTTGAGATCCTCAGCACAGTGTCTGGCACATAATAAATACTGTATAAATGTCATCTAGTAGTAGTGGTACTAGAGGAGGAGGAGGAGAAGCAGCAGCTTGGGAGTAGGGTTGAATCCAGTGAAAATTGTTGTGTGTGTGTGTGTGTGTGTGTGTGTGTGTGTGTGTGTGTTTTGTGGATTGGGAAGATGTTGGTAGACAAGAGAGAAACCCAACAGTGATTGAGGAGAGATTGAAAATTAGACAAAGACAATACAGAAAATTGTCTTGCTTGATTATGCATGTGTGCTGTAAGGGTTTTGATTTTTTTCAACTGAAGGAAAGGAAATTAGACATTTTGCTCATTGGAAAATATAAAATTACATTTCACAAAAAGGAAAATTTGTCAAAGAGAAGGTGTGGACAAAGGGGCATGCTGCTGACTGAGGGATCAGGAGGGCATGGAGTCAAAGGCATGAGTAAGGGAGTTAACTGTTTCAGGGGAAACGCCGTCTCTATCACGGACTAGAGAAAAAGCAAGACTTGGAGTGGGGAGCAAGAAAGCACAGATGCTAACTAGAATCTTCTTTGCAAAGGAGGGGGAAGAAGAGAAGAGAACAAATGGTCAGGCCTTTGGGAGACCATGGTGGTGAGTGCTGGAGGTTGAGAAGAGAATCGGGCAGCCTCTGACCTCTGACCCTGGCTCTGGCATCTCTTGGACCAAGAGATTGTCCCTATTGTGTAATTCTTGGAGGGAAGCTATTTTTAAGGAAAGGTGGTCTGGACCCACCAGGAAAGCACTTAAGAAACCCAAATTATCCCAAAGATGCATTAATGCTCCAGAAGTTTCCAGTTTAGAGCAAGACCCATTAGAAAAACTTCCAAAATCCAAGTGGCCCCAAAGCCATGAACCCATGTCATATGAAAAGGGGGAACAAAAAGGACATTGTGTAGATTTTTAGTGTACAGATCCTTTGACAAAATAGTCACCTATCCTGAATACAATATATCTCATTTGATTTCAATATGTTTCATTTGTTTACAAGGCTTCAAGTTTTGTTTTTAATTAAAAAATCATCTGATTTGAGTGAAGAAAAATAATCAAAGGCCCTCAGGTAGATTTTACTCCTGCAAATTCTCTCTCCAAGCTTTTCTGTAGACGGGTGAAAATTTCCCCTTCCTGTCTTGCTCCTCTCTGCTTTATGAGTTCATAATCTGTTCATAATCTTCCACTTTCCTTCTCCATAATATTCTACAGATGAGTTTATATTTTTATCCAGTGCTGCCCTTGGCTGCCTTTTCCTCCATTTGGCAAGTATTTCAAATGTTTGCTGCCTAAAATGGCTTTCAGCCCTTTTTTTGTTTCCTCATTATGGCAATTAATTTATATCATTTAAGTTTCTACTTCAAATTACTGTAATCCAGTCAAGCCTTTTTTGATCTGTCTGTATCCCATTTTAAGGAAGCAGCAATAACTTGCTTAAACAGGTCAAGCTGGCATTTTTCTAAATTGGGGCTATATATATTTTCTCATTCTTATTCTTTTTTCCCATCTTTGAATTAATTTTGATCTTTACGCTAGCAAGTGAGTGGTCTGACTCGACATAGGTGACTGACTCAGGAGTAATCTTCCATTAGTGATGACTTGTTTCCTATCTGTTAAAGTACAATCAATTCCATTCCTCATGTTATTTAGTCAGTCCTCATCTCATCCGGCTCCTACCCATTTTCCCTAAGTATTCATGATGTGTAGGTGTGACGCTTTCTTGCAATTTCTTTGGCTAATGGCTGTTCTCAGCACTTGCTCCTCAGCAGATCTCCCAATATATTTTTTTTAACAAACTGGTTTGTCAGGATCCTGGCATTAAAAGGCATCAGCTGTCTGATCAGCATCAACTATGCTGATATTATTTGAAAGATCTTATTGAACTTGTCATCGAATTTCTCTGCTGATCCTTCGATCTCTGCACCACACACTGGAGCACTTGCTGTGATTATTTTCATGGTGGCATTTTGGCCAAAGCTTATCTTGTACACTGCTGTCCAAGAGAACCAATATTGTTGAGTCATTTTTCAGTTTTGTCTGATTCTTTCTGACCCCATATGGGGTTTTCTTAGCAAAGATACTGGAATGGTTTGCCATTTCCTTCTCCAGTTTATTTTACAGATGAGGAAACTAAGGGAAACAGGATTAACTTATCTCTCTTAAAGGCTCAGTTCAGTAGGAGTTCAGAATGCTCTGCCACAGGTTGGGCACATATAGTCCACCCGAATACAGTGAGTGCAGATATGTCTAAATTTGCACATCTTATGTTCCTTTTGAGCTATATATTTACACATATAAACACAAATGACTTTCTACATATAGTACTTCATTTAAAGAAGGAAGGAAGGAAGGAAGGAAGGAAGGAAGGAAGGAAGGAAGGAAGGAAGGAAGGAAGGAAGGAAGGAAGGAAGGAAGGAAGGAAGGAAGGAAGGAAGGAAGGAAGGAAGGAAGGAAGGAAGGAAGGAAGGAAGGAAGGAAGAAAGGGAGGGAGGGAGGGAGGGAGGGAGGAAGGAAGAAAGGGAGGGAGGGAGGGAGGGAGGGAGGGGGAGGAGGAAGGAAGGAAGGAAGGAAGGAAGGAAGGAAGGAAGGAAGGAAGGAAGAAATTAAGGAAGGAAGAGAAAGAAAGAAATTAAGGAAGGAAGAGAAAGAAAAAAGAATGAAAGAAAGGAAGAAATTAAGGAAGGAAGAGAAAGAAAGAAAGGAAGGAAGGAAGGAAGGAAGGAAGGAAGGAAGGAAGGAAGAAAGAAAGAAAGAAAGAAAGAAAGAAAGAAAGAAAGAAAGAAAGAGAAGAAAAGAAAGAAAGAAAGAAAGAAAGAAAGAGAAAGAAAGAAAGAAAGAAAGAAAGAAAGAAAGAAAGAAATTAAGGAAGAAGATAAAGAGAAGAGAGAGAGAGAAAAGAAATTAAGGAAGGAAGAGAAAAGAAAAAAGAATGAAAGAAAGAAAGAAATTAAGGAAGGAAGAGAAAGAAAGGAAGGAAGGAAGGAAGGAAGGAAGGAAAGAAAGAAAGAAAGAAAAGAAAGAAACAAAGAAACAAAGAAACAAAGAAATGAAGGAAGGAAGAGAAAGAAAGAAAGATAGAGAAAAGAAATTAAGGAAGGAAGAGAAAGAAAGAAAGGAAAGAAAGAAAGAAAGAAAGAAAGAAAGAAAGAAAGAAAGAAAGAAAGAAAGAAAGAAAGAAAGAAAGAAAGGAAGGAAGGAAGGAAGGAAGAAATTAAGGGAGAGAAAGAAAGAAATTAAGGAAGGAAGAGAAAGGAAGGAAGAAGGAAGGAAGGAAGGAAGGAAGAAAGAAAGAAAGAAAGAAAGAAAGAAAGAAAGAAAGAAAGAGAAAGAAAGAAAGAAAGAAAGAAAGAAAGAAAGAAAGAAAGAAAGAATAGAAAGAAAAGAAAGAAAGAAAGAAAGAAAAAAAGAAAGAAAGAAAAGAAAGAAAGAAAAGAAAGAACGAAAAGAAAGAAAGAAAGAAAGAAAGAAAGAAAGAAAGAAATTAAGCAAGGAAGAAATTAAGGAAGGAAGAGAAAGAAAGAAAGAAAAAAGAATGAAAGAAAGAAAGAAAGAAAAGAAAGAAAGAAAGAAAGAAAGAAAGAAAGAAAGAAAGAAAGAAAGAAAGGAAGAGAAGAAAGGAAGGAAGAAAGGAAGGAAGGAAGGAAGGAGGAAGGAAAGGAAGGAAGAAAGGAAGGAAGAAAGGAAGGAAGAAAGGAAGAAAGAAAGAAAGAAAGAAAGAAAGAAAGAAAGAAAGAAAGAAAGAAAGAAAGAAAGAAAGAAGAAAGAAAGAAAGAAAGAAAGAAAGAAAGAAGAAAGAAAGAAGAAAGAAAGAAAGAAAGAAAGAAGAAAGAAAGAAAGAAAGAAGAAAGAAAGAAAGAAGGGAGGGAAGGAAGAAAGAAGGGAGGGAAGGGAGGGAGAAAAAATGGAATAATGGCATAGTGGATATAGTACTGGACTTGGATCAGGAAGGCCTGATTTCAAATCCCACTTCAGACATTTGCAAGCTGTGTGACCTTGGTCAAGTCACCCAAGATCTGTCTGCCTCAGTTTCCTCATTTATAAAATGAGAAATATAATAGCACCTACTTCACATGGTTGCCTTGAGGATCAAATGATATAATATGGTCTCCAGGCCACCTTCTGCTAGTAAAAAGCTTGGACCCATTCTCCCAATTTCCAATGCAGGTGGGTCTCCAAAATGCTAGAAGTCCATTTAGAATGAGATAGGGTCTTAGCAGGGACCAGATCACAGCTCTTCCTATCTAATCCTAGGATGGGACATTACAAATCAGAGGCATCTGTGAAACAAATTACTACTGCCCTCACAATCCTGAAATAAGTCTGGGTGGGTAAGTGTGCTCAGATGGCTTGGAGCCAGTTTGCCCAATCTTTCATGAACTGCCAAGCCAGATTGTAGCACATGGCACGGGCAGCTAAGATGCCCAGCAGGGGACTCCTTCAGTAAGAAGCTTGGCAGGGAACTGGGAAGTCCTTTGTCCTTTACACGCACTTGTGTGGACTCAGGTGATCCCATTGCTGAATGGCCTGTGTTGAAGATTCCACAAGCACTTCTTTCCCCTGAATCCCTGGGGGCGGGAGCCAGTCACCGAGTATCTCCAAGTGATATTGAGATTCCACGGGGACAAGCTCCAGGGCAGGAAAAAGGCCATACATCCATGCCGGGGGAGCAGCTGGAATCTCAGCTCCTTGAGGGTGGAGATTCACATTTTGGGCTTTGGATCTCCGGTCCTACGTAGCATAGTGTGCCAGGTTTGGCCATATAACTAACCTGCTACTCCTCACTCAACAAATACCTGTGTCTCTCTGTCACCTTCAGGACCAGAACCAGAATCTTCTGATTGGTATCGAAAGGCCTTCATAACCTGCCCCATGTCACCAACTTTCCAGTCTTCTTCCACTTTATACTCCACCACATGTTTTTGCCAAGAAAATCCCAAGTGGGTCACTAAGAGCTGCACATGATTGAAACAAATGAACAACTTGAGATTTTCTCCAATCCGGTAAACACTACACTGGCCCCCTTGGCGTTGCTAGAACAAGACACTCCATTCTCAACTTGGGCATTTTCCCTGGCTTCCCTGATGCTTGGAAAGCTCTCACTCCTCATCTCCACTTCTGGCTTCCCTGGCCTCCTTTGAACCCCAGCTAAATCTTAACCCTCTATAGAGAGAAGTCTTTTCTGATCCCCTTTTATGCCTTGCTCTGTTGATTATTTCCAAATTAGCCTGTTGTTTATATACAAATGTTTGCATATTAACTCCCCCACTGGACTAAGGGAATTTGCGGACAGGAAACTTTAGCCTGATACCCAAGCTCATCATAGTACCTGGCACACTATAAGCACTTAATAAATGCATCTTAGATTGCATTCTCTTGAACTAGACATAAGGCTGAATTTTTAATATTATAATTATATATATATATATGTAAATATATATATAAATATAATACAGATTATATATAAATATATAATTATTATTCTAATGATAATAATATAATAATGGAGCCAAGGTTGTAGACTACATCCCACTACATACTCCTGGCTCACTCTGTCCCAAGGCCATGGATCAGTACCCTCACTCATTAGCCATTTTTCGAATACAGACTATGGCTAACAAAGGTAAAGGAACATAAAAATAATTATAGAGCAGAGCAATAGATTCCCCTTGGTGGAAAAGCATTTTACTGTTCCATTATCATCTCTTTGCAGATGACTCCCAATTTGATATACCCAGCCCCAAACTCCAGCTGTGCAAACTCAAGTGCCCGTTGGATGGTTCTGCCTGTGGATTCCACAAACTTCTCAGACAGAACCTGGCCAAAATAAAATGTATTTTCCCTATCCTCCATCTTCCCTCTGCTTCCCTATTTTTGATAGTCAACCAAGTTTACCTCAGAGTAATCTCCAACTGTATCTTTGTGACTCCAGTGTTTTATACATAATAAGACCTTAATAAAGGATTACATGATCAACACATTGATTTTTCCCTCATGACTATAATTTGTACAAAGAAGGACTTCTATTAGTGGGAAGCGGGGGAGTAAATAGAGATGCATCAGTACAACACAGAAGAAATAAAAAGGTCAGAAGGAGCCACAAGCAGGGAAATTTTTGATGAAAGCTTTTTATTTTCAAAATGTATTCCCAGAAGATTTTTAACATTCACCATTGCCATAGCTTGTGTTTCAAAATTTGTCCCTCCCTTCCCCCTGTTCCCTCCCCTAAATGGCAAGTAATTTAATATATATTAAATATGTGCAATTTTCTATACATATTTCCACAATTATCTTGTTGCACAAGAAAAATCATAGCAAAAAGGGGGGGGGAAATGAGAAAAAAATGTCAGCAAACAACAAAAAAGTGAAAATACTATGTTGTGATCCATGGTCAGTCCCCAAAGTCCTCTCTCTGGGGGCAGATGGCTCTCTCCATCACTAGACCATGGGAACTGGGCCTGAATCATCTCACTGTAAAAAATAGCCACATCTATCAGAATTGATCATCTCATCATCTTGCTATTGCTGTGTTCAATATGCTCCTGGTTCTATTCCCTTCACTTTGTACCAATACATGTCAGTCTCTCCAAGCCTTTCTGTATTCATTCTGCTGATCATTTCTTCTAGAACAATAATATTCCATAACACACACATACCATAATTTATTCAGCTATTCTCCAGCTGATGGGCATCCACTCAGTGTCCAGTTTCCTGCCACTACAAAAAGGGCTGCCACAATCATTTTTGCACATGTGGAGCCTTTTCCCTTTTTTATGATCTCTTTGGGACACAAGCCCAGTAGAGACACTGCTGCATCAAAGAGTACACACATAGTTTGATAGCTCTTTGGGCATAGCTCCAAATTGCTCTTCAGAATGGTTGGATCAGTGCACAACTCCACCAATAATGTCCTGTTTTTTTCCACACCCTCTCCAACATTCATCATTATCTTTCCCTGTCATTTTAGCCAATCTGAGAGGTACATGTTGCAGTACCTCAGAATTGTCTTAATTTGCATTTCTCTGATCAATAGTGATATAGAGCATTTTTTCATATGACTCTAAATGGCTTTAATTTCTTCATCTGATAATTGTCTGTTCATATCCTTTGACCCTTTATCAACTGGAGAATGGCTTGAATTCTTATGAATTTGAGTCAATTCTCTATATAGTTTAGAGATGAGGCCTTTATTAGAACCCTCAGTTGTAAAATTTTTCTCAGTTTTCAGATTCTCTTCTAATCTTGTCTGCATTGGTTTTGTTTGTACAAAAACTTTTAAACTTAATATAATCAAAAATTTCCATTTTGCATTCCATTATGTACTCTAGTTCTTCTTTGACCACAAATTTCTTTTCTCCACATATCTGAGAGGTAAACTATTCTTTGTTTTTCTAATTTGCTTATAGTATCACTCTTTCTGTGTAAATCATGAACCCATTTTGACCTTATCTTGGTATAGGGTATTAGCTGTGGGCCAATGCCTAGTTTCTGCCATAATAATTTCCAATTTTCCCAACAATTTTTGTCAAATAGCGAGTTCTTATCCCAGAAGCTGGGGTCTTGGGGTTTGTCAAACATTACATTACTACAGTCATTGACTATTTTGTCCTATGAACCTACTCTATTCCACTGATTGACTACTCTATTTCTCAGCCAGTACCAAATGATTTTGATGACTGCTGTTTTATAATATAATTTTAGGTCTGACACAGCTAGGCCATCTTCATTTGCATTTTTTTCATTAATTCCCTTGAAATTCTTGACCTTTTGTTCTTCCAGATGAACTTTGTTTTTCTAGTTCTGTAAAATAATCTCTTGGGAGTTTGATTTGTATAGCACTGAATAAATAGATTAATTTAGGTAATATTGTCATTTTTATTATATTCGCTCAGCCTACCCAAGAGCATTTGATATTTTCTTTCCATTTGATTAGATTTTTTTTCTTCATTTGTGTGGAAAGTGTTTTTTTAGTTGCGGTCATATAGTTTCTGACTTTGCCTTGGCAGGTAGGCCCCAAATATTTGATATTATCTACAATTATTTTAAATGGGATTTCTCTTTGAATCTCTTGCTGCTGGCCTTTGTGGGTAATATATAAAAATACTGATGATTTATATGGGTTTATTCGGTATCCTGCAACTTTGCTAAAGTTGTGAATTGTTTCTAGTAGTTTTTTAGTTGCTTCTCTAGGTTTCTCAAAGCATGCCGTCATATTATCTGCAAAGAGTGATAATTTGGTTTCCTCATTACCTCCTCTAAATTCATCAATTTCTTTTTCTTCTCTTATTGCCAAAGCTAGCATTTCTAATAAAATATTGAATAGTAATGGTGATAGTGGGCAATCTTGTTTCACCACTTATCTTATTGGAAATGATTCCAGCTTATCCCCATTACATCTGATGCTTCCTGAGGGCTTTCAATAGATGCTACTGATCATTTTAAGGAAAACTCCATTTATTCCTATATTCTTTCATGTTTTTAATAGAAATGGGTGTTGGATTTTGTCAAATGCATTTTCTGCATCTGTTGAGATAATCATATGATTTTTGTTCATTTGCTCACTGATATAGTCAATTATGCTAATAGTTTTCCTAATATTGAATCAGCCCAAGCAGGGAAATTTTGCTACTTCCATGTTAAATTTCATATATATTTTAAAAATTCAACCTAAGTGAATCATTTAATATATAATCCTCGTTCTTGTTCTTTGTATACTGAAATAGTCATGTATATCAGTGCTTTTGTTTATAACAAGGAAAATTTCAAAAGATTTATTGAATTACATTTAACTCAAAACACACATCTTCCTAGATATTTGAAGCATCCTTTTTGCCATAGGAAGGCTATCTCAGACTCCCCTCCCTCCCCTGCTTACCACCAGCTGCCTACAGAACATATCCACCTGGATATTCCAGCTGCACTTGTCCCAATCAAGCATATCCTCTTTCTCCTTAAACTTACTTTCCCCTTTGCTGTTCTTGTTTCCGTAAATGGCCCCACATTTCCCTTTGTCTTTTAGGATATGAAACTTTGGATTCACCTTTGACCCTTCCCTGTTCCTCACTTCTCATATTTAATCAGTTCCCAGGGCCCACCTCATCCCCTTCCCAAACAACACTCACATTTATCTCCTCATTGCTTTTGTCCCCAGCCTAATAATGGCCTTCGTTACCTCTTGGCTAATTGGAAGAGTTTCCTAAAATATATTTATTCTCTTCCATTTTTCCCTCCTCAAATCCATCCTTCACAAGCTACCAAAATTATCATTCTTTTGCACAGTTTGCTCACAATATTCCTTTACTCAAGAATTGGCAGCAGCAAGGGGATGTAGAAAACTTGAGACACTTCTATTCTTTTTGTACAGCAAAATAACTGTTTGGACATGTATACATATATTATATTTAATTTATACTTTCGGATATTTAACATGTATTGGTCAACCTGCCATTTGGGGGATGGTGTGAAGGGAAGGAGGAGAAAAGTTGGAACAAAAGGTTTTACAATTATCAATGCTGTACAATTACCCATGCATTGATCTGGTAAATAAAAAGCCATAATAATAAAAAAAATAAAAATAAGAATAAAAACTTGGGACACTAATACACTGTGGGTGGACTTATGAACTGATCCAAGCACTTTGGAGAGCAGGGAGGAATTATTCCCAAAGAGTTTTAAAACTGAGTATACTCTTTGGCCCATCATTACCACTATTACAACTAATTCCCAGGGTGATCAGGGAAAAAAGGGGAAAAAAGCTTATATATCCTAAAATATTTATAACAGCTCTCTTTGCAGTGACAAAGGATTAGAATTGAGGAGAACCTCATCAATTGGGAAATGGCTGAACAAGTTGTGATTTATGATTATGATGAAATACTACTGTGCTCTGAGAAATATGAGGGGGTGGTTTTTAAAAAACATGGAAAGAACTACGTGAAATAATGCAGAGTAAAATGAGCAGAACCAAGAAGATGTTATATGCAGGAATAGCAATATTGTTCAAAGAGCAACTGTGAATGACTAAGCTGCCCTAAGTAATATAATTATTCAAATAAGCCACAAAGCACTTATGAGGGAAAATGCTCTCCACCTCCAGAAAAAGAACTGACATATGGAAGAATGCATCGTATGTACCACATATATAGCTATAGCAAACGCTGGACTTTTCGAATGCAGGCTTGGGAGGGAGGAAGGGCAATAAGTGAGAATTTCCAATATAACCAAAAGAAGGAATTTTTAAGAAAGAAAAGGTATCAACAGTTGGCCTAGGAGATAAGGATGAGGAGCTCTTTTTGCATGGTACTTAAGGACCTCCACAAGTCAGTTCACTCTCCCTTTCTAATTTTCATTCAGAAGCCCTGTGCTCCCCACTAGACATGGCCAGTACTCACCTATCCCTGATGACTTTGCTCAAGCTGATACACTTCTTATCATGTAATTCTGTCTCCTGTTGCTACTCAGTCATTTCAGTCATGTCTGACTCTCTGTGACCTCATTTGGTTTTCTTGGAAAATATGCTGGAGTGATTTGCCATTTCCTTTTCCAGATCGCTTTACAGATGAGGAAACTGAGGCAGACAGAGTCAAGGGACTTTCCCAGAGTCACACAGTGAAGGAGTGTCAAAAGTTAAATTAGAACTCAAGTCTTTTAAATCAACTGATGCTGAGTGAAATGAGCAGAACCAGAAGATCACTGTACACTTCAACAACAATACTGTATGAGGATGTATTCTGATGGAAGTGGAAATCTTCAACATAAAGAAGATCCAACTCACTTCCAGTTGATCAATGATGGACAGGGGTAGCTGCACCCAGAGAAGAAACAATGGGAGGGGAATGAAAATTGTTAGCACTAATATCTGTCTGCCCAGGTTGCATGTACCTTCGGATTCTAATGTTTATTGTGCAACAAGAAAATGATATTCGCACACATGTATTGTACCTAGACTATATTGTAACACATGTAAAATGTATGGTATTGCCTGTCGTCGGGCGGAGGGAATAGAGGGAGGGGGGGTAAATTGGAAAAATGAATACAAGGGATAATATTATAAAATATATATATATATATATATATATAATAAAAAAAAAATAAGTAAAAAAAAAAAAAAAAAGAACTCAAGTCTTCCTGACTCCAGGCCTTGCGCTCTATCCACTGGTGCATCTGGCTATTCCAAATCTGTCTAACACATGAATAATAATAGATCACATTTCTGTTTTATGGTTTTCTTAGAAAAGTTCCTAGAGTGATTTGCCATTTCCTTCTCCAGATCATTTTACAGATGAGGAAACTGAGGCAGACAGAGTCAAGGGACTTTCCCAGAGTCACACAGTGAGGAAATGTCAAAAGTTAAATTAGAACTCAAGTCTTCCTGACTCCAGGCCTTGCGCTCTATCCACTGGTGCATCTGGCTATTCCAAATCTAACACATGAATAATAATAGATCACATTTCTGTTTTATGGTTTTCTTAGAAAAGTTCCTAGAGTGATTTGCCATTTCCTTTTCCAGATCGCTTTACAGATGAGGAAACTGAGGCAAACAGAGTCAAGGGACTTTCCCAGAGTCACACAGTGAGGAAATGTCAAAAGTTAAATTAGAACTCAAGTCTTCCTGACTCCAGGCCTTGTGCTCTATCCACTGGTGCATCTGGCTATTCCAAATCTGTCTAACACATGAATAATAATAGATCACATTTCTGTTTTATGGTTTTCTTAGAAAAGTTCCTGGAGTGATTTGCCATTTCCTTCTCCAGATCATTTTACAGATGAGGAAACTGAGGCAAACAGAGTCAAGGAACTTTCCCAGGGTCACACAGTGAGGGAGTGTCAAATGTTAAATTAGAACTCAAGTCTTCCTGACTCCAGGCCTTGCGCTCTATCCACTGGTGCATCTGGCTATTCCAAATCTGTCTAACACATGAATAATAATAGATCACATTTCTGTTTTATGGTTTTCTTAGAAAAGTTCCTAGAGTGATTTGCCATTTCCTTCTCCAGATCGCTTTACAGATGAGGAAACTGAGGCAGACAGAGTCAAGGGACTTTCCCAGAGTCACACAGTGAGGAAATGTCAAAAGTTAAATTAGAACTCAAGTCTTCCTGACTCCAGGCCTTGCGCTCTATCCACTGGTGCATCTGGCTATTCCAAATCTGTCTAACACATGAATAATAATAGATCACATTTCTGTTTTATGGTTTTCTTAGAAAAGTTCCTGGAGTGATTTGCCATTTCCTTCTCCAGATCATTTTACAGATGAGGAAACTGAGGCAAACAGAGTCAAGGAACTTTCCCAGAGTCACACAGTGAGGGAGTGTCAAAAGTTAAATGAGAACTCAAGTCTTCCTGACTCCAGGCCTTGCGCTCTATCCACTGGTGCATCTGGCTATTCCAAATCTAACACATGAATAATAATAGATCACATTTCTGTTTTATGGTTTTCTTAGAAAAGTTCCTGGAGTGATTTGCCATTTCCTTCTCCAGATCATTTTACAGATGAGGAAACTGAGGCAGACAGAGTCAAGGAACTTTCCCAGGGTCACACAGTGAGGGAGTGTCAAATGTTAAATTAGAACTCAAGTCTTCCTGACTCCAGGCCTTGCGCTCTATCCACTGGTGCATCTGGCTATTCCAAATCTGTCTAACACATGAATAATAATAGATCACATTTCTGTTTTATGGTTTTCTTAGAAAAGTTCCTGGAGTGATTTGCCATTTCCTTCTCCAGATCATTTTACAGATGAGGAAACTGAGGCAAACAGAGTCAAGGAACTTTCCCAGGGTCACACAGTGAGGGAGTGTCAAATGTTAAATTAGAACTCAAGTCTTCCTGACTCCAGGCCTTGCGCTCTATCCACTGGTGCATCTGGCTATTCCAAATCTGTCTAACACATGAATAATAATAGATCACATTTCTGTTTTATGGTTTTCTTAGAAAAGTTCCTAGAGTGATTTGCCATTTCCTTCTCCAGATCGCTTTACAGATGAGGAAACTGAGGCAGACAGAGTCAAGGGACTTTCCCAGAGTCACACAGTGAGGAAATGTCAAAAGTTAAATTAGAACTCAAGTCTTCCTGACTCCAGGCCTTGCGCTCTATCCACTGGTGCATCTGGCTATTCCAAATCTGTCTAACACATGAATAATAATAGATCACATTTCTGTTTTATGGTTTTCTTAGAAAAGTTCCTGGAGTGATTTGCCATTTCCTTCTCCAGATCATTTTACAGATGAGGAAACTGAGGCAGACAGAGTCAAGGAACTTTCCCAGGGTCACACAGTGAGGGAGTGTCAAAAGTTAAATGAGAACTCAAGTCTTCCTGACTCCAGGCCTTGCGCTCTATCCACTGGTGCATCTGGCTATTCCAAATCTAACACATGAATAATAATAGATCACATTTCTGTTTTATGGTTTTCTTAGAAAAGTTCCTGGAGTGATTTGCCATTTCCTTCTCCAGATCATTTTACAGATGAGGAAACTGAGGCAAACAGAGTCAAGGAACTTTCCCAGGGTCACACAGTGAGGGAGTGTCAAAAGTTAAATGAGAACTCAAGTCTTCCTGACTCCAGGCCTTGCTCTCTATCCACTGGTGCATCTGGCTATTCCAAATCTGTCTAACACATGAATAGTAATAGATCACATTTCTGTAGCACTTTAAGGTTTTCAAATAAAACTACCCTAGGAGAAGGTTAGTACAAGTAGTATCATCTCCATTTTACAAATGATGAAAGAGCCTCTCAATTATTCAGAAAGATTCAACTGGTAAAAGCTGGAACCAAGCAGACTACTATTGTATAGACTGCAATAAAGGAATGCCCTCTGCCACTTGGAATATTCTTGCCCACAGGGACTACTGCCTCTAGGTCCAGCACACTTTTGCATTATTCCATTTTCTCTCTGCTTATTTTATCCTCCTCCCAGACTGCAAGATCCACAGGAATAGATCCCGAGTCTTCTCCAAACTGTATGCCCCCCCATCCTGGTGCCCAGCCTTGGACTCTTCTCGCAATAAACTTTTAATAAATTTGTGTTGAATTGCATTTTTTAAAGCAGGATGTTAGCTAAAATTATATTCAGCCCTGTGACAGAGAGGGTCTAAGTGGACAAATCCAAAATAATATTCTGTAAAAAGCCCATTATAAAAGTGTCTGGCTTGTTGCTGGCTGCTATTATATTATGAGTCAAATCATGTCCCTTGTGTACAGAGTGACCTGCAACACATTTCTGTCACCATAATATGTCAGTTCTAAGACTCTCTCACTGTTCTTGCATCTAAAAAGTTGCCTGTCTCTGAGATTTCGACACAATAGCTCTGTCCCCCCAAAATAGAGAAACAAGAAGCCTGGCTCTAGCCTTGTCTTCCCACAAGTCTGAGCCATCCCATCTACTAACTAGGGCTTTATATAAGGAAGTCTTGTAGTCTGAGTTCACAGAAGCCCAGATTCCAAGCTGATCAGGACCCTCGAGATCATCAAGTCCAGTTTCCTCATTGTATAGGAGAGGACCAGAGGCCTAGAAAAATGAAATGGCTTGTCCAAGGTCTCCTAGCTAGAAAATGCCAGAGCTGGAGCTCAAGCCTAAGTCCTGTGATTTCAAATTCAGCATTCTATCCGCAAATCACAATTTGCCTTGGTCTGGCCCAACTGGAGCTTGCCAATCCCTTAGAAAATCCCTGAGAAGGTAATTGGAATGGTATAGGTATCACCATTCTACAGGGGAGGCTCAGAGAGGAGAATGACTTTCATTCTTCAACTGTTAGAGTAGAAACAATCACAGGATTTAGAACTTCATGGGGGAAACTGAGGATCAGAAAAAAAGAATTGCATTTCCCAAGCCCATTCGATTAAATGATGTCAGGATTTGAATCCGGGTCCTCTGCCTCCAATTCCCTTGTCCTTTCCACCACATAGTGCTGTTGCAACCTTCTTCTGCCATCCCCTCATTTTATAAATAAGAAAACTGAAGTCCAGAGAGGCTTCGAAAGGTAGTACAAAGAGTCAAGAACTGGGTTCAAAGCTACTGAATGAATGTGTTACTCTCAGCAAGTCACTTCCCCAACTCAATTTCTCAAGTGTTTATTCAAATTTTCTCAAGTATTTTGCTCTTTGCAAATCCTCATGTGCTGAAGAAATGGAAATTATTACTGACATGAAATGATTTGTCTAAAAGCCATCACAGGTAGACAGTGGGCCTAGGGTAGTGATGGGCTTGGAAGTATTTAACAACCGGATCTCCAAGGAAAAATGTATCCACTATACACTTTTAAGTCTGAACTGCATTATTAATCATTTTTCAGCTCTTGAGTCTAGACGAGCAACAAAACAAGCAACCGAGTCCTAATTTGTAGCATTTGTGGATATTTAAGGTATAAATGGTCATATTGACAACTTCCCACTCAGTTCTCCCTAGGGGGTGCAAATTGGCTCCAATACACCCTTGTCCCACAGGCCACACTGAGTCTGATCTCTATGTAGAGAGATCTATAGAGAGAAGGGAACTGAACCATTCATTCATTCATTCCATAAGCTTTTATTAAGCATCTCCAGTATGCTAGGAACTGGAGATATCAGCTCAGGTCAGCTAAGTCTCAGTTCTTGATCTCAGATAGTTGCTACCTGGAGAGATGTAAGAGAGATTCACCCAGTCCATTATTCAGCACTCAGCAAATTTTAACCATTGCATGATATCAGCTTAACCACTCAGCAAATGGGCAAACAAGTTGTAATCTAGTGAACATGAGTGGATGTGATTTTACTCCCCAAAGCGACTCGTGGGAAAAATTCAAAGAAGCATGGGAAGTTTTTTTATGAACTGATAGAGAGGGAAGGCAGCAGAACCAGGAGGCCAATATACACAACAACAACAATACAAATCAAAAGAATAACAACTGAAACCAGAGCAACAAGAACCCGTCTTGCACTGTGTCATTCTAAGGACTAATGTGGACCCCAAGAATAGAAGAGAAACGGATCTGGACCATCGTCTCCCTCCTGGGCAAAGAACTATGGTCATGGCACCTTGACTATATTACCAGACTCAACCAATGCGAAATTGAGTAATGATTTTGCTGAACCACTTTCTTACTCTTTGGGCTGGGTGAGGGGAAGGAGGAAGCAAATTATTTCCCAAATGAAGGTGATGATGGCCAGACAATAGATGTCAATAAAAAAAAGTCCAAAGAAAAAAAGATCATTCTGTGGGTGGGAAAAAACATAAAAGCATTCTTTTCCGAGACCCAAGGTGATTGATCATAAGCCACAAATTAAATATGGGAAACACTTGCTACTTCTTAATTAAAAGGGGAGGGGGTGAAAGAGCTACAGAGCCCAATCCCCAGGCCAATATCATACCAGGCCAGGGACAGCTTGGCATGCTGGGAAAAACATGGAGTCCCAAAACCCAAATTCAAATCCCACCTTTTTATTTATACCTGTGTGACTCGCCCCATCAGCTCCAGATATAGGATCTGCTGTGTGACCTTGGACAAGTCCCCAAATCTCCCTGGGCTTTCAGTTTTCCCCTCGGTAAAATGAGAAGGTTGGACCCTGCAGACCTCCTCACTGGAGGCAGCCAGAGGCAACCATCTACTCTGGCTCCCTTCAGTTACAGTTAGAAGACCTGGGGTTCCATCACACCTCAGGACTCCCCCTGCTGGGACACCTAGTCTGTGAGTCTCAGTTTCTTCATCTGTGAAAAGGGAGTTCTAACCACTGTAGTACATATGTCCCCAGGGTTGCTGTAGGGTCACATGCCTGTATCACGCCCAATAAATCTGAGCTGTTTGGTTGAAAAGGAGCCCTGGCTGCGATCATCCTATATTAGGAAGAGAATGAGCTGACATCAGCTGTGAAGCCTTTATGGAGGGACTTGATGCGAGTTCCTCAGATTTCCCTGATACATACAGATCATAAGCCTGACCCTTGACTTCCCCTGTGAGCAAGGAGCCCTGAGGGCTTCATCTTGACTTGGGTGCCTTCCTGCTTCCAGTCTGGCTGGCTGTTCCAAGCTCCAGTTCTCCCATTAAGCAGCCCCCCATTCCCAAGGCTTCTACTCTTCCTATAAGGAAGCACCCTTCTGGGCTCATCCAGCCACAAATCATCTTCTCTAGGGTCTAGGGTGCTGCAAGGAAGGAGCCTTCCATGCCAAGTAAGGGCCCCAGTGAAAATGGGGGGCACAGTATGTAATGGGGATGACTTAAGTCAACAAGCATTTATTAAAAAGCCTTCATGTGCTAAACACCAGAAAGGATCCACTCGACCCCAACCTTTACCACAAAGGAGGAAGATGATGATTGTGGAATACAGAATCTGGCCGGCTTCAGTGGAAGTATGGCTGAATTATTTTTTCATTCTTCTTGCATCCTTTGTTATCAGGATATCTAGGATATTTGACACCAGGAATAGGCGGCTGGGTGGGGGCGGCGGAAGGACAAACATAGGAAATGAAGGTGTTGAGAAAACAAAAGATAGCAACTCCACTTCTAAAATGTAATAAAGTAATGGGAGGGGGACTGTGCAGGGAGGAGACAGGAGTCGCGTGATTTGCCCAGGATTACGTGGCCTTGCATCCCCAATGCTTGGTCCCGTTTCTGGCATGTAGTTCCTCATAAAAGCTTACTGAGTGTCAGAGTTCGGATTGAAACAAAATGTCTCTTCACTCAAAGCTCATATTCACTCCACAGGTGCCATGTTGTGGCTCAGAACCTAGAATTAGAGACCTGGAATGGAAAGGGAATGGCCAGCTGATCTGACCCTCTGGTTTTACAGAGAAATTGAAACCCAAGGATGGGAAGGGACTTGCCTAAGGTCACATGTAGGATCCTGGATCAAGAGCTGGAAGGGACCTTAGAGGGCATCTTATTCACACACACAGCCCTCATTTTATAGATGATGAAGGGGAAACTCAGTGAGGTTCGCTGAGCACATACCATCCAGTATATGTATTGACACGCTTCTTTCCTTAATGAGTTAGGGGGAGGCGGCCATTTGGAAATTAAGGTGACATGAAAACAACATGACCAAAGTTGGAACAATGCGGTGGGAGAAATAGCCCCTTTGGGCCGGGAACAGGAAGGAGTCCAAGAGATCTGGGCTCTGACCTTGGGCAATCTCTGTGGGACTCAGTTTCCTCATCAAAAAAAATGACTGGAGTGAACTTGTTCTCCTTTCTGTCAGCTGGGCTCTTCACCAGGAAAAGAGGATCCACTTAGTAACCTATCCCAAATTGCCCAATGAATAACAGGGCTGGGGTTTGAGCCCCATGTTCTTGCCACTGGGCAACAGTGCCTCCCAATTTGTGAGCTGACGTTGTAGGACTGACATTCAAAGTCTTTCTCTACCTGGATCTCAATTAGGTAACGAGGATTCGATGCCCTCCTTAAGCATCTGTCCGCCTCTGACATTTTCAGAGCCCATGATTCATTGTCTTCTCCTCCCAGTTGTCTCTGTAAAAGGCTTATCTACCTTTAGGTGAATTTGTTTATCAGGACTTTTTTTTTCTCTATCCACAGACTACTGAGCTCCTTGGGGAGGAGCAGCATGTGAGAAAAGGGAAATGAACTTTCTAATTTGTCTTCCTCTTGACCCAGGTCTTTGAGGACTAATCAGTACTCTGTGGCATAAGCCCATTGCTCAGTCTCTGTTCTGGTCTCCAAGGCCAACAGAAATGTTCTTTTCTCCTCTCCCTTGCTGTCTAATACAAGGAGGCAGGGGAGGGAAAAGAAAAGCAGAGATCAGAGGAGCAAGGGAATACCTAGAGGATGAGAGAGAACACTGTTCTGGAACTACTAAATATCAGAGTATTGAGTTTCTCAGAGAGATTCCCATAGAAGACCCTTCCTTAGAGAGCAGAATGTCAAAGCTGGGAAGTACCCTTAGAACAGAGAACACCAAATTTGGGAGGAACCTTGGAACACGCTCTGTCTGAGGTGGAAAGAACTTTCAAGATGATTTTCTACATGGTAAAACTTGAGTGAAAAGAAAAAAAAAAAAAGTAACCTATGTTAAGTCATGTAGCCACTTATTGATGGAGATGCTATTCGCATCCAGTTCCCATAATTCCCAACTCTACACCCCAGACCAAATTCCAGTTTGCCCTTGGTTGTTTTTAGCAGTGAATTTTACAATGTATGGCTTCTCTGGATTCTCAATTTTCCCTCCCACCTCCCATCTTTGGAAATTTTTGCCATTTGTCAGCATCTCTAGGAAGCACCATGGGATAGATTTGGGGGTAAAGTTCCTGCATGGCTGCTGATCTGAGTAGGAAAAAGTTTGTGTGGTGGCAGATGACAGAAATGGACTCACATTTCTATGATCCTTGGGAAGGGGAAAGGAGTATTCCACAGGTGCCCAAAGGGAAAAGTTTTCCATCCTCTCTCTACACCAAACTTCCCACTTCATTCTACTCCTCATTTGGGATTTTGAACTTAGAAATGAAACACTGATCTAATGGAAAGAGAATTCAGTGGGTGATGGGGAGATGGGGGTAGGGAGGGAATATCAGAAGTCTTGGGTTCCAGTGGCAAATCTATTCCTACTTCTCTTGGTCTCACTTGCCCCAGATGAGGGAGTTGGGACTAAATTCTAGCTCAGAGTACCTCTATGGTGTGCTCTGATATTTCTCAATTGACTGTCTTGCTTCCCCTCCCCCCTTCCCCACCAGGCTGCCTGCCACAGGCAGGGCAGATGGATGATTGGGGGAACTGGGGTGTGTGTGACCCTGACTAGCTAAAATGTTGCTTAACCATTCTCTGGGAATGAACACCATCCCAGCTCTCCTCAAGACCATTAATCATCCTGAGTAATTGAGGACTGGCTAAAGTTGCTTCTCCAGCCCCTGGGCACTCAAGGTGCATTATGGCCTGGATCAAGAATACATATGCAGGCTATCCGTCTGGAGGGGAGGCTTGGGGTCTTTGGACTCCAAAGCTGGTGTTTTTGCCATTACACCATGAAGAAAGAAGGATTATGGGACTGTACAATCTAGAGGTAGAAGGGAGATCTTAGAACTCACCTAATCCAAAATTATTCTTTTACCTGTGGGCAAATGATACTTGGGAGGTATAAAGATAACCCCCAGCCAACTGCTCCATGCTCATGACTTCCCTGGCCTAAGTTGGATTTGGAGGGTCCCTCCTCCCAACTCCCCACCCTGAACCGTCTGCAGACAATTTCATAATGTAAATCAAATATAGTTTGGGTCCAGATCCCTACCTAGGTGGGTACAAGGGTGCCCAGATTCTCTATAAGGACTCAGAATAAGAAATGTATATTTCAGAAGTAAGCAACTGGAAACCAATCAACAAGTATTTATTAACCTGCTATGGGGAGGAGGAACAGCCACTTATTAGTTGTGTGACCTGAGCAAGTCAGTTAACTCTGTCTACCTCAGTTTCTTTATTTGTAAAATGAGATGGAGACGCTGTCTGCCTCAGTTTCCTCATCTGTAAAATGAAATGGAGAAGGAAATGGCAAAGCACTTCTTTGCCAAAAAAAATAAACAAAGGAGGGCATGAAGAGTAAGAACAACTGAGTAAGAACAACTGAAAAATGACTGAACAACAATAAATCTTGTTTATTTTTAGGACAACTAGATGAAGAATGGATAGAGCACAGGCCCTGGAGCCAGGAAGATATGAGTTCAAATTCAGCCTATGATCCTTACTAGATGTGTGACCCTGGACAAGTCACTTAACTTTGTTTTCCTCCGTTTCCTCATCTGTAAAATGAGCTGGAGAAGGAAATGGCAAAGCACTTCTTTGCCCAAAAAAAGATGGGCATGAAGAATCAGAATAACTGAAAAATGACTGAACAACAATAAGTCTTGTTTATTTTTAGGACAGCTAGATGAAGAATAGATAGAGCACAGGCCCTGGAGCCAGGAAGATATGAATTCAAATTCAGCCTATGATCCTTACTAGATGTGTGACAAGTCACTTAACCCTGTTTTCCTCAGTTTCCTCATCTGTAAAATAAGCTGGAGAAGGAAATGGCAAATCACTTCAGTGTCTCTGCCAAGAAAACCCCATGAAGAGAGAGCTGTGACTGAAATGACTAAAGAACAAATGTGCCCAGCACTGTGCTAGGAGCCAGGATTACAGGAACAGAAGTAAAATAGCTTTTGCTCTCAAGGAATTTATATTCTTCTATATAAACATGAGCCAGAAAATCAATCAATCATCAAGCATTTTCCCATGCTTACTATATTCCAGACACTTTGTTAGGTTATGGGGATACAGAGACAGAAGCGAATCTCTCCTTCCAAGTACTTTCCTAAATAAAGACTTCAAAGTCTTGTTATCCTGGTTACTGGTGGGAGAGGGAGACCAGTCTTCCCTGAGTGCAACACTAATGCAGACCCTCCCACCTCATAACTAGCACCAGCACCAAAACTCACTCTCAGCTCTCTGAGATTAGCCAATGGGAAAAATCCAAAAAGGGGGAAGATGGTGGGGATTCGCTTGATCCCTTTAAATGGGTTCATCCCAAAGAGGTTGTTTTTCCTACAACAAGCAAAGTAAATCCATCCTCTAGGACCCAACTTCTTAAACTGTGGCTTGCAACTCCATATGGGATCTGGTATTTATCATCAGTAAATGTTTGATTTGTACCCCTATTTTATACACCTATATACCCAGAGTCACAAAACTTTCTCTAGTGAAAGGGGATCATGATTGGAAAAAGTTGAAGAAGCCCTGGCTTAGGAGGTCCCAAAGGACGTCATGCACTCTATAGGAAGACCAAGTCCAAGGCAAAGGCTTCCCCCCCTGTCGATTCACCAAACTGACTCGGAATCAGCCCTCTAGAAGACGTTCTTAGTCCTCTCATGAGGTGCCAGTGGGCATGTGCATAGCCTACATAAGCAGATATTCTTAAATCCCAAGTCCTCACCATCATATTAGCTGATCAAATTGGGCAGGCAGTTGCCCTGCTCAACTCCCGATATGACTGACTTGCCCAGGGTTAAAAGGCAAGTCCTCTAGAGCTTTTATATTATTAAAAAAGCAATCAGGAAAAAAAGGGGGTAAAAGGTGGGGGAAGGCAATGGACGGCACCATGGAGACCATTTCTTCACTTCCACTGAGGGAGCGGGGAGGGGATGAAGGAAGGGTGGCTGATGATGTCAAAGTGTGATTTGTTCTCTTAGGCCAAATGGTGGAAGCAACGTAGGAGGAAAGCATTTGAAAGGGGAGGGGTAGCATAGCACCCCTGTAGAAAATGGAAATTCACAAAGCACAATATTAGCTAATGGCAAAAGTACTGTGCAAACCAATTACTGATAATACTGCCAGGCAGTGTTAGCCATTCCCATTAATTTGGATGTGTTAAGCTGACTGGGGAAACAGAATCAGAGAATATTTTAACATGTGCGGAGTATCAATCATGGCAGTCTCTCAACTACACCACACAAAGCCAACCAACGACCATCCAAGAGGCATAAAAGAGTGACAAAGAGAGGGTGAGAGAACCTTTGTGGTCTTCTATTGCCAGCATCTAACCAGAATTTGAATGTTCCAGCTAGGAGTCAGAACTGGGTTGAGGGTAAAGACCCATATCAATAAGTCAGGGAAGTGTGGGAGAAAAAAAATGGAGATGGTTTGAGCTGGGAAGGAGAAGGAATGTTGCCTAGTGTGGACTCCTCATTTGACTGGGGGTTGGGAGACTTATTTGACTCCTGGGCCTGCCCATGAGGTTTTTTTTTAATAGACCTATTATTTCACTGGTATAAAGAGATCCCAGTAGAGAAATTCCCTCTACCAATGGGGTTCGGTGCCTTTTATGTCACTAGCCATCTTGGAGAGTTTACTGGGGTGCTGAAAGATTAAGTAATTGAGAGTTACAATGACAATACATGGTGAAGACAAGACCATTCTCAATCTTCTTATCTTTGAGACAAGCACTCTACCCATTCTACAACTCTTTCTCTTGACCATTAGCAAATCTTCAGTGGTAACAGAGAACCATCCAGTTGGAAGTGGATTTATTTCATGGATAAGGAAAATGAGACTCAAAAAGGAAGGGACTTATCTAAGACCACATACCTATTGAGTCTTGAAGCTGGAACTTGAACCCAGGAGACTATTCTGCTTCCAAGTCCAATGTTCTTGGTTTTTCTCCTTGGCTTTTGAAATGAGCTCAGGGCTCATTTAATAATACTAATAAATAATATAATATCATAAAATTATAACAAAGTGGAAGAACTGGAAGAACAAAAGGTCAAGAATTTCAAGGAAATTATTGAAAAAATGCCAATGAAGATGGCCTAGCTGTGCCAGAGCTAAAACCATATTATAAAACAATGGTCACCAAAACCATTTGGTTCTGGCTAAGAAACAGAGTAGTTGATCAGTGGAATAAGTTAAATTCACAAGACACAATAGTCAATGGCTATAACAATCTAGTGTATGACAAACTGAAAGGCCCCAGCTTTTGGACTAAGAATTCAGTATTTGACAAAAACTGTTGGGAAAACTGGAAATTAATATGGCAGAAATGATGCATTGACCAACACCTAAAACTCTATCCCAAGATAAGGCAGACATGGGTTCATGATTTAGACATAAAGAGTGATACTATAAGCAAAATAGGAGAACAAGAGATAGTTTATCTCTCAGATCTGTAAAGGAAGGGGATATATGGCCAAAGAAGAACTAGAGAAGATTATGAAATGCAAAAATGGATAATTTTAATTACATTCAATTAAAAAGGTTTTACACAAACAAAGCCAATGCAGCCAAGATTAGAAGGGAAGCAGAAAACTGGGGCAAAGTTTTTATATCTAAGGGATCTGATAAAGGCCTCATTTCTAAAATATATAGAGAATTTACTTAAATTTATGAGAATACAAGTCATTCTCCAGTTGATAAATGGTTAAAGGATATGAACAGACAAATTTCAAATGAAGGAATTAAAGCCATTTCTAGTCATATGAAAAAATGCTCTAAATAACTATTGATCAGAGAAGTGCAAATTAAGACAACTCTAAGGTACCACTACACACCTCTCAGATGGACTAAGATGATAGGAAAAGATAATGAAAAATGTTGGAAGGGATGTGGGAAAACTGGGACACTAATGAATTGTTGGTGGAATTGTGTACTG
Organism: Sminthopsis crassicaudata; assembly: GCF_048593235.1. Taxonomy (NCBI): domain Eukaryota; kingdom Metazoa; phylum Chordata; class Mammalia; order Dasyuromorphia; family Dasyuridae; genus Sminthopsis; species Sminthopsis crassicaudata. The sequence continues at coordinate 65,745,171 of NC_133623.1, read as the reverse complement.
ATCCAACCATTCTGAATTTGGAACTATTTGGAACTATGTCTAAAGGGCTATCAAACTGTATATATCCTTTGATCCAGCAATGTCTCTACTAGGTCTGTATCCCAAAGAGATCATAAAAAAGGTGAAAGGACCAAGACTTGCAAAAATGTTTGTGGCAGCCCTTTTTATAGTGGCAAGGAACTGGAATCTGACTGGATGCCCATTGGGGAATGGCTGAATAAATTGTGGCATATGAATGTGATGGAATATTATTGTTCTGTAAGAAACAAACGGCAGGATGATTTCAGAGAAGCCTGGGGAGACTTACATGAACTGATGCTGAGTGAAGTGAGCAGAACAGGAGAACATTGTACACGGCAACAGCAAGATTGTACAATGATCAATTCTGACAGACGTGGCTCTCGTCAACAATTAGATCATTCAGGCCAGTTCCAATGGTCTTGTGATGGAGAGAGCTATCTACATACACCCAGAGAGATGACTGAATGTGGATAAGGTAAGAGGGAGCCAGCGAGTTGGCTGGAGAAGCTAAGGCCTTTTCTCCACCGCAGGGTTGGGGCCAAGGTGCTCAGTATTTATTAATGCCAATCCCTGGCAGAAAGCAAATGTTTCTTGTACGATTTACTAGTGAGCAGATACACACCCAGCATGAGGCCATCTGCAAATGGTAATAATACAAATGAAAGAAGTCAATTTAGTAAGTAAGGAGAAGTATTCCCAAGGCCCACATGGCCATCGCTTGTCTGGTTTTGAAAGAGGAAGGGCTGAGAATGAATGGCCTGAATGAAATTGTATCCAATTCACAGTGAAAGGAGAATGCCAAAGAGCCAGAGAAAATTCTTGAATTGGACTTTTTAATACTTTCCAGCTTAATCAATTGGAATTCTCAATGCACTGTGCTATGCAACATTTTTAAAGGGTTTGCTTCTTTAAACAGGACTTTACGGGGCAGCTAGGAGGCCCAATGGATAGAGCATCGACCCTGAAGTCAGGAGGACATGAGTTCAAATCTGGCCTCAGACACTTGGGCAAATCACTTAACCCCCTCCTTGCTTTAGCAAAAATAAATAAAGATAAAATTAAAAAATAAAAAATAAAGATAAATAAAAAAAAACAGGACTTTAAACAGATCAGTGTTTGACTCTCTCTCCAGAGAGGCAGCATATAGTAAAGACACAGATTATTGTAAATGTATTCTGCCACAAGAGTGCTAGGAGACATATAGGTTAAATACAGAAAAACAAAGCTCTTTCTGAGGGTACTGAATGTTACCAGGTGAAATTTGTGGAGATGGCATGGACTTGGACTTAGAATAAAGAACAGAAAAATGTCAGAACTCAGAGGTCTTAGAGCAAGGAATACCAGAGCTGCAAGGGAACTGAAAAGAGAATCAGAGCTAGAAGAGACCCTCAGAACCCAGAGCGCCAGACCTGGAAGGGATCTTAGAACAATGAATGTCACATCTAAGAGGGAACTCAGAAAATAAAATGTTAGGAGTGACTTTCAAATAGAATTTCAGATCTGGGAAATATGGAATTATTGAATGTTGGAAGAAAATGGACACCAGAGAACATCACAGACTAGCCTCTGATTGGAAAGAACAGGACTCCAAACAGTAAAGCCGGCAACATAAGGATGTTACTTAGGAAAGTGAGATGCGGCTCAAACAATGACTTGAGACTTTAATAGCTCTAACAAATAAAAGAAACCATTGAAGGAGTAAGTTCGAGGACAACATATTTTTCCAACAACAATGAACTGCCTCCTTGTCTACATTAGGCAGTTTAGAAGAGAGAGTTTAATAACCATCCCTCAGTTTACAAAGAGCCATTATATTTATCTATATATATATGTGTGTGTGTGTGTGTGTGTGTGTGTGTGTGTGTGTGTGTATGTATGCTGTTCAAATTCTAGGAACCAAAGTAAAATAGAGAAACTCAGAAACAATCATGGAGTTTGTGTCCAGAAGTGGGAAATATTAAAAGAGTGTCTTTCAAAGCAATAGGAGACAGTAAAGGAGAATGAGTCAGAAGAAGGGGGAAGTCAACTGGGAAACTAGATTCAGAAAATCACATGAGTGCTACTAAGAGAAAAGATGAGTGGGCCTGAGGAGGAGGAATATAGTGAACAGGCTCAGAAAGAATCTTAAATCTCACCTGGAGTGAAAAGGAACATGGAAATATGGTTGATCCACTTTTCTGTAATTAATAAGACCTCAGTTTCCTAACATGTAAAATGGCATACTATGTGCCATTGTTGTACTCTTTTCATTCAATCAATAAGCATTTATTAAGCTCCTATCTTCAAAGGACCTTACCTTCTATTTGGGAAGAATATATATATATATATGGATGGGATAGGGATTTAATTGCTGTAGGGATCTCCCAGTGAATAAATTCCCTCTATCAAAAAAAGTTGGTGCCATCTTGACAATATAGATGATGATGATGATGATGATGATAGTAATGATAACTATCATTTATATAGCACCTACATCTTATTGTTATTATATACCTTTATAGATCATAATATTAATGCATTTTATTCACAAATCCCATGAGGTAAGTGTTGTTGGATTTCCCATTTTACAGTTGACAAAACTGCAGCAGACAAAAATTAAATGACTTGTCCAGAGTTACATAGCTAGTATTTGAGATACAATTCATATTAAGCTCTTCTGGGCTCCAAGTCTAGCACTTTATCCAGTGCATGTTTATGCTCTTAAAGAAGTGGCTAGAGGTTAGGTGAGTGGTCTAAGGGTACAGAGCTGGGACTTAAATGCCCATCTTCCAGACTTTTTTCTATCCATTATGTGAAGCTATCTCTGAATAAGGAGTAAATATACAGAAAAATGAGATTTTAAATAAAAACACTTCAAGGAACTGGAGATTGAGTGGATGCCCATCAGTTATGGTATATGAATATGAATATGAAGATGAACCCAGGACTCTTTCCCTATACTATGCTGAAGGAGAAAAGGGAGGATGGGGAAAAAAAAGCACAGAGAAAGCCTTAATGACCATGACAACACAGACAGTCCATGCAGCCTGTGAGAAGTATGGAGGAACACAGGCCACTTCTTGGAAGCTATGAATTCTCATCAGAAATTTCCTCTCTAGGTAATATCAGTCTGCATGTCGGGCCCTGTATCTCCTTTTCCCTTCCTTTTCAAATTATGGAGTCACAAGTGTCTTTGGTAATTTGCGGCTGTTAATTTCCCACCTGAGCAAGGACCGCTTTCTTTTTAAATTGATATTGATATCTTTTGTTTTGACATAATTTTCATTTCTGAATAGACCCCTCTCCTGATCATCCAGTTATCCATTCTAATGAAGAATTTTTAAAAAGAAAGAGAAAAAAAAAAGTAATTCAGCACAGCAACAACCAACAGAGTCTTGTTGTATATTCAGTGTCCCTTCCACTTCAGCAAAGAAGAGAGAGGGACATCTCAAATCTTCCAATACAAACTTGAGGGACTTTATATCTCTGTTAATTTTTCAGAATCTTGATCACCTGTCTGTTAGAGTCAATCTGTGTTATACTCTCCTTGATCTCTTTCAGTGGCTGCTGGAAGGGTCAACCAGAGGAGTTCATTTAATCCAGCCTCTTGTCTGAAAGCAATAGCATACTTAGAATCCAGGGAAAGGGAGGGGGCTGATCTTCAGATATCTTTCTAGATATAGATCTTTTAGATATAGGATGATTTGGTGGAAAGCTCATTGGACTTAGGGTTTGAGGACCTGGATTCCAATGGAAGTTCTGTCACTGCCTTATGGCCTTGGGTAAATCAATTTCCTTCTGTGAGCCTTGAAATTTTCCTCTGCAAAAAGGACACACATTGAGAACATGAAGGGACCTCATCTACCTCATTACCCTGGAGGAAAAAGGCCTGGGGTTGTGAAGTGACTTGCTTGAGGCAAGTAGCTGTCAGGTGGTACCACCAAAATTCGAGTTCCGATTCCCTCACTCGGAATCCAGTGATCATTCCACTGTGCTTCTACTGCTCACATGCATACAAAATCTCCTTGACAAGCTTCTTGTGAAGTTAGAATGAGGAAATGAATGTGAAACCCTTCTTAAACCTGAAAGGGCAGAAGAAATGTCAGCCTTAATAGAGTTTAAAGATTTCCAGGGAAGGGGAGCTGTCCAAGGTCCTGTTGTCAGTTTTGCTTACACTGTGAAGTTGGAGGGCCTGTACTTTGCATTTGACTTCTGCCTTAACAGTAGTGATACAGTACAATGGAGGCAGCCTCAGAATCAAGTCATCTGGGTTCAAGGTCTGTCTCAGGCACTTACTAACTGGGGGACTTTGAAAGAGTGAGCCACTTAGCCTCTTATTGTCCCAGGTAACTCTCTAGGACTTGAAGTTGCAAAAGCAGGTGCTGATCTCCAATGGTTCCCCCTCAAAAAAACAAAAACAAAAACAAAAACAACAACAACAACAACAACAACAGAGAAACCATGTTATAAAGTAGAAAGCTAGCTACTGGGTCAAGAAGACCTAGGTCCAAGTACCGCCTCTGATATAAACTGTCTGTGCCAACTGGGGCAAGTCACTTGACCATCCAGTGTCCCCAAGAAATTCTTTAAGCCAGTAAATTACAGAACAAATGCTTTCCTCTTATGTAAAGGGAGTTTTCTCACAAGGGGTGAGTGATCTATACCTCAGTCCCATCATTGTAAAGATGAGGAGGCTCCAGCTCAGGAAATTCAATTTCTTGTCCAAAATTATAGCAGTATTAAGTGGCAGAGCTGTGATTTCCTTGTATTAAGTAAATGAGAGGTCCACTGGAAAACAAACAGCAAAAGTCGTGCTGTTTGACAAGAATAACAGAACTTGGGGTCAAAAAGTATGGACTTGAGTCTCAGCTCAGGTACTTACTATCTATAGAAACTTACATAAGCCACATGTTCTTTCTAAAAGTTTGGAAGTAAAAAGATAGGATTTGACAGGCTGAGGAACTCCAAGAATCCTTTCATGTCTGCCATTCTATTATGTTAGGAGTACATTTGGTGGGTGTCCACAAGCTTATTCTTTCTGTCCCCCACAACTCCACACTCTCCTGAATCAGGTAACCATGGTTCTCTCCGTCATAGGTCAGTTTTCTTTCATTTATCATCCCCTCTAGTTTTAAAGTAGATGTTTAATAAATGCAAGTATCCTTTCTCAGATCCACTCTCCATGTGGAGTGCTGTATAAAATCTTTGCTCTAACCCAGTGGTGGTTGTATTCAATACCACTTGATTCACCTTCCTTTATTGCAATTTCATCAAAAATACAATTATTGGACTGAAAGTTGCTCCAATTGGTGTTTTAAGCTCCATTACCTTCAAGAAGTTATTTTCAGAAAATAGTTGCATTTTCAACTTGTAAACACAACTCCTTCCTGATTCTGCCAAGAAATCTTCTTTGGGCACTAAGCTGTCTTTGGTCAGGAGCTCAAAGGTGCAAAAGCAACTCTTTCTCACAAGGGATCACAATCAGGGTGTCTATTTTGGTTAATAGTCTGGTCACTCACATATATTCTTTTTCAGAGGGCTAGGGGAGAATGTAACAGATTCTTCCGGCTCATGTCAATGTTGCCTCAGAAATATCCGAGTTCTAGGCTTTCCTGTCCACCTCAAATTTAATGATCCACAAAAGTGAAGCTAAATGAGACTGTAGCAGGTAGACTTTTAAACTATTAGAATCAAACATTAGGATTTAGAGCTGGAATGGACATTAGAAAATCTTCTAATATAAGCTCCTTATTTTAGATCCATCCTAGAATTCTAAATTATAGCTGAAAGACTTTGCAGGTCATCTTGGTCCAATGTCCTCAATTTAAATGTCAACTTTGCTCCTGAAACTTGTACACACTAATTTCACATCTCGGGCACATTTTCCCACAAATATTGATTTTACTTTTATTTTTGTATGCCAAGTATCTAGTAGAGTGACTGGTATCCAGTAGAAACTTAATAAATGCCTCTCTAATGAATGTACATATTATGGATGGGAAGAGGGAGCAATTGAGCAATAATAATTTCTAAAATTGCCTAGTTCCTTAGCCCTCAGTTTGTTATCTGTAAAATTAGAAGTTAAATTAGCTCCCCACATCCTTTCTAGCTCTAATAGCTTGTTTTGAATGACATTTTACTAGGCTCTTATCATAATCACAGATGTCTAGGTCAGTACTTCATGTCCCATCACCCAAATAACAAGGTATTAAAAATAAAAATCTAACTTTGGCCCATGGGTTACATGGAACAGTCAAGATGTGGGCAAAAAGCAAAACCCCTGAATAATTGCTTAATAGGACAAAGTAGACATAGAAAAAGGATTATAGAGCTAAAAAGGGATCTTATTGTTCTCCTTCATTTGCAGGGGAAGAAGTTGGGGCCTAAATGCAAGTTGTGGAGGAGAGACTTACCTAAGATCACATAACTACTGATTGTGATATATTGGGTACCCCATTTCTTTTAGATGAGTCTCAAATCCCAAAACAAGGCTAACATCACCCCTTCAGGATTTAAGGGTACTCCTGAAGAATTAGGGGTGAATCTAATGCTCTTTCTAAGATCATTATGGAGCCATGAATTTATGTCCAGTCTATCTTTGGTTCCCAATGGAGAAAGTGCTATCACCTAATCAAGGGATATGACTAGGGCATTATGGGAAGATGACTAGCATCTTCCAAATCCTCTCAGTCTTCAAGATCCTCATCTAGCCAAAATGTGGGATGAGAAGACTAAAGCCAAATAAAAAATTGAGGCTTCTCTTGATTTCCCCACCCACCCACCCCATCCCAAGGAGGTTCCATCTCCTGGGATTCATCAGAACGCCATACTTAACTCCAAGTTTTTGAATGAATCCAGTTCTAAACCAACTTGCTCATTTACAGATAACTCCTCATATGTGACTGTCTCTTTGGCCTATTCAAATGTGCAACATTACTCTAATTATGAGGACTTTTCCCAATTGATAAAGTGTCTTATCACAATTTTACTTATATAAAACAAATATGATCATAATGTATAATCATTTTATTATGTTTTTACAGCCTATTTGCTGATATTTGAAACTTTCCTGTCAACATGCATTAGGGATATGGATTTATAGTTTTATTTCTCTAGTTTGTTTCTTTACGGTCTAGTGTATCAAAATCACATTTGCATCACTGAGAAGTCCATTATTTTCCTATCTTTGCAAACAGTTTTGCAACATTGGAATTTATTGTTTTTTGAGAGTTAGAATTTATTTGCAAATCCACTATAACAAGCTTCTTTTTCTTAAAAAGTTCACTTATGGTTTGTTTGATTTATATTTCTGATACTGGCTTATTTAAATATTCTGTTTCTTCTAATGTTAATCTTTTGTTTTCTAAATATGAATTTATTTAAGTCATCAATTTTCCTGGAATATTATTGGGTAAAATAATTTCAGGTAGATTTTTAAAATTTCCATTTCAATTGTTGTGAATTCCCTTTTTTTCACTTTTGATATGAATAGTTTGGCTTTCTTTTCTTTTTTTATATCAGATTAGCTGTCTATCTATTTCATTAGTTTTTGTTTTTAAAAATTTCTAGTTTTATTTACTTATCACCTTAATGTTCTTTTGTTTTCTTTTTCTGTTTTTAATCTCTTCTTTGATTTTCAAAATTTCTATTTTGGCATCTGTTTGAGTCCATTAGGTATTTTTTTAGGACTTATTTTTAATTTCCAATTCATTCATTTGATCTTTCTCTCTTTTGTAAACCAAAACTTTTAGAGATGGTAAAAATTTTCCCAAAGACTACTTTAGCTACATCTCATAAGTTTTGATGTATTGTCTTATTGTTATCAATAGCTTAGACTTTTCTACTGTTTCTATGATTTGTTCTTTGGCTCAATTATATATTATTATAAATTTATTTTATATTTATATATATATATATATCTTATATTTATAATTATAAATTACTTTAGGAGTAATTATTTATTCTCCAATTCATTCTTTCATCAAATGATCTTTACTGTATATAATTTTATTGCATGGTGATCAGTAAAGGGAATATTTAATATTTCTGTTCTTTCTGCATTTTGGTGAGGTTTCTATGCCCCAACACACTGTCAGGCTTTGTAAAGAGGCTGTACGTGGCTGAGAAATATATAATTTCTATTCTCATTCAGTAATTTCCTGAGATCTCTTATCTCTAAATTTTCTAAAGTTCTATTCAAATGACCAACTTGTTTCTAGTCTATCTTTTTGTTAGGTTTGCCCAGGTTTGAAAGCAGTTCATTGAAGTCCTCAAATATTATGATTTCTCAGTTCAATTAACTTGCCCTTCAATAGTTCAGTGCTATGCAGTTCAGTGTATATATAGTAAGTGTTGATGTTGATTTATGGTGCTTTTAAACATGATACAGTTTCCCTGCTTATCTCCTTTTATGATGTAATATTTACATTTCCATTTTATATTTACATAAATATGTACATAAGGTGCATCTTTAATTTATTTGAAATTATGATTTTTACTTTTGATTTTTTGAGTTTAGCACAATAGAGGCTGCTCTATCCCCTCCATTTTAATTGAATGTGATTTTATATATTTCAGGTGTCTTCCCTGTAAACAGCATACCACTGGACTGTTTCTTATTTCATTCTGTTCTTTCCTTCTATTTTATGACCGAGTTCATGATATTCATGCTTACAGTTATGATTGTTAATTGTGTGTATCTCTCCTATCCTGTTAAACTTTTTTTTCTTCTTTGACCTCATCCCCTTTAAAGATAAGAAGTGTCCTAAAAGAAAGGAATTTTGCCTTACAACTGGGATCTATAAATGAATTTGTTGCTCTATTTCTTCTCTATTGCCCCTCTTCTCTTTACCTTGCCCTCCCCATCACAACTTTTTATTATTCTTTAATTTCCTTTTATTCCCTCCCTTATCCACTCTTCAATCTTGAAAATTGATTTTTATGACTATTTCTTTATCTGTTCTGTCCTATCTCTTGAATCCCCTTCTCCTTTCTCCCTGTTCCTACCTATTTCTCTTCTGGGTGTAGCTACTCTCCTGACACCAGTCATTTTCATTGACTGTTCCCCAGATTTGGGATATTCTCTCTCCTCTTCACTGCCTCCTGGCTTCCCTGGCTTGCTCCAAGTCCCAACTAACATCCCACTTTCCACAGAAAATCTTTCTTCAATCCTTAATGAATGTTAATGCTTTTTCTCTGTTGATTATTTACAGTTTGCTCTGTAAATAGTTTATTTGTACATAGTTGTTTGCACGTTGTCACCTCTGTTAGATTGTGAGTTCTTGATCTCTATCTGGCCACTGGACTCAGATGGCTCTGGAGGGGAAAGTGAGGCAGTTGACTTTGCCCAGCCCTCCCTCACATCCAATTTACATGCATGCAACGGTATCACCTCCCTGATGTCATGGTCCTCTTGGAAAATGAAGGGCAAACAACAACAACAAAAACCTCCCAGGCAGGGATTGTTTTTGACTTTTCTTTGTATCACCAGCACTTAATTCAATGGCTGGAACATAGCAGGTGCTTAATAAATGTTTTTTAATTGATTGACTCTCTTTGTGCCTATGTGTGTGTGTGCACATTCTCAATTTCCCTTGTCTGATTCAGGTAAAATTGAGGCTCATGGGATATGCATTGCTAGCACTCCTTTCTCCATATATGAATAGTTTTTTCTTATGCACTGGAATTTTGTAGGATCGTAACTTTCTTCCCCTTCCCTCAACCATTCCTTTACATTATAATTCTCTTATTCCCTTGCATTTCTCTCTTCTCCTAAGAACAAAAGAAAAGAATAAAATCACCTTAGACCCCTCTATCTTGTTTTAAAACTTTCCCTGACCCTTAAAGACATCAGATTTATGCAAAAGACACATTTCTTTTTGCTCTGTTATCATGTAAACAGTTCATACTCATTCAGTCTTTTCCAACCCATCAAATGTACTTTTTGTCCATACTTCTCTAGATTCCTACATTTTCCCTTCATGGTATCTATTAAGTTTTGTCTTTTTCATCAAGAATGCTTGGAAATCCTCTGTTTCATTAAAGATCCATTTCTCCCCACCCCCACACAGTAGGATTTTATCCAATTTTGTCCAATAGTTATTCATGATGATAAGCCTTTCTATTGTAATGTCATCTTCCACCTATCTATCCTTTATAATGGAACCTGCCAAGGCTTAATGTGGTCTTGACTCTAGATCTCTTGTTCCCCAATTCTTTCTCCTTAGATGTCTGTAATATTTTTCTCCTTTGACCTGGAAGCTTCAGGTTTCATCTATGATATTTCTGTAAGTCTGGAGGATCAATCAATGATCAAAGTCAATAGTAGAAGTTAGGTAAAAGAGGAATAAAAAGCAAAGCAAGAAACAGAAATCTTCTCCTGAAAGAAACAGATCAGGTATGACATAAAATAGACATCGTGATTCCCTTTTCCTTCAAATTTGCCCCTCTTCTGAACTTTTCTATTAGGCCCCACCCTTCCAGTCTCACAGCTTGAGAATCACAAGATTTGCCTCGACTTCTCTCTTACCTTCTTCCCTCACATCCCATCAGTTGCCATGTTCTATCCATTTTACCTCTCCATTATCTTGATGCATGTTCTTATCACCTCTCACCCGAACTATTACAATAGCTTGCTAATTAATTTATCTCCCTGCTTCTACTCTCTTCCTACTCTAATCAATCATCCACACAGATGGTAAAGTGATATTCCCTAACTACCAGTCTCCCTATACTTCTCACCTGCTCAGTGAGCAACAGTGACTCTTTATGACATCTAGGATAAAATATAAATTGCTCTGTTTGGCACTCAGGGCCCTTCACAACCTGCTTTGAAGCACCTTTTCAGACATATTACACATTCCTTCCTCTCTGGGAGTCCTGAGGTGCAGGCAAACTAGTCTTTCTGTCCCCATCCATGATCCTTCTTCTCCTACCTCCATGCCTTTGCATGTGTCTGCCTCCTCATCTCAACCTCTTAGAATTCATCATTTCAAAACTCAAATTATGTTCTCTGATCCTTGATTTTCAAAGGTAAATTTCAAATTTTAAACTTAGATTTATTGTATATGAATTTCAGATGGTTAATGCAAGGCAAACTCCCTAAAGGCAAGAAGGGTTTCATTTTTACCTCAGTATTGATTGATTTGAACATATTGGAATCTCTATTAAGATGTCTGATGGTCATGATTAAAGAATTGTCCTGATCAAAAATCTCCATTTATCTGCTCCATTTTCCATCTTTTCACTGCCTTTCTTCCAATTTCATCTTGAATGCAACGGTAATGATCTCAGAGCTGAGATGAGGCTGAGAACAAAGACTATTAGAGTTCAGATGAGGCTCAAAACAAAACAAAACAAAAAAGACCCAAAGGCTCAGCCACTAATTTTGAATAGCTTCAGCATGCACTTTCAGCCTCTTTATACCCTCTGTATTCCAGCCAGATGAAAATTCAATTCAGATTCAGGGAACAAAGTTCTGTTGACCACTTTCTATCTGAGTATAAGCTGTTCTTCTTGCCTGAAAACTATTCTCTTCTGACTCCATCTCTGCTTTTTAGAATGGCATTTACAAAAATACTTGTGCTCAATAAACAAATTGGGGTTTGTAAAAAGGAAAACATTATTATTTTAAAATATTTTAGATGCATCTGCTCTTCTCCAATTTTAAGGCTAAGTTGAAATCTCCACAATAACCTATTTTGAACCACAAGAACAACTTGTATGCTGTCTGGCTGCCTCCATTTTCTTCTCTTTCCAATCCATCAGACACAAATTCAAATTATTCCTATTAAAATATGCCCTTGTTATATAGTCTACATTTCAGATCTATGGAGAAGGGAGGAATTTATGGCCAAAGAAGGACTGGGGAATATTATGAAATGCAAAATAAAAAAAATTGATTACTTAAAGTTAAAAAGGTTTTGTTTGTTTGTTTGTTTTTTCACAAACAAAACCAATGCAGCCAAAATTAGAAGAGAAGAAGAAAGCTGAGGAGAAAATTTTGCAATCAGTGTTTCTGATAAAGGTTTCATTTCTAAAACATATATGGAATTGACTCCAATTTATAATAGTATAAGTCATTCCTTTCAGCAATGAAATGTTTCTAGCCAGTTGCAATGATCTTGTGATGATGACAATCATCTGCATCCAGAAAGGACTGTGGGAACTGAGTATGGATCACAACATAGCATTTTCACTCTTTATGCTCTTTGCTAGCATTTTGTTTTTTATTTTCCTTTTTGATCTGATCTTGTGCAACATAATAATTGTGGAAATATGTATAGAAGAACTGCACATGTTTAACAGATATTGGATTACTTGCTATTTAGGGGAGGGTGTGAGAGGAAGGGGCAGAAAAAAAAGTTGGAACACAAGGTTTTGCAGGAGTGAATGTTGAAAATTACATATGCATATGTTTTGAAAATAAAAAGATTTAATTAAAAAATACAAGCCATTCTTCAACTGATAAATGGTCAAAGGATATGAACAGATAATTTTCAGATGAAGAAAGTAAAGCCATTTTTAGTCATATAAAAATGCTCTCACACAGCAAAAGAACTCTGGGAAATGAGTATGAACCACTACATAGAATTCCCAATCCCTCTATTTTTGTCCACCTGCATTTTTTATTTCCTTCACAGGTTAATTGTACACTGTTTCAAAGTTTGATTCTTTTTGTGCAACAAAATAACTGTATGGACATGTATATATATATATATATATATATATATATTTATATATATATATATATATATATATATATATATATATATATAGTATTTAACTTATACTTTAACATATTTAACATGTATTGGTCAAACTGCCATCTAAAGGAAGGGGTGGGGGGAAGAAGGAGAAAAGTTGGAACAAAAGGTTTTGCAATTGTCAATGCTGAAAAATTACCCATGCATATATCTTGTAAATAAAAAGCTGTAATAAAAAAATAAAGTCACCTTACATTAATTTTTTTAAAATGCTCTAAATCACTATTGATCAGAGCTGAGGTATCACTACACACCTCTCAGATTGGCTATGATATCAGGAAAAGATGATAAATATTGGAGGGAATGTGAAAAAACTGGGACATTAATACCTTGTTTGTGGAATTGTGAAATGGTCCATCCATTCTGGAGAGCAGTTTGGAACTATGCCCAGAAGGTTATCAAATTGTCCATACCTTTTGATCTAGCAATGTCACTGCTGGGTCTGTATCCCAAAAAGATAATAAAAAGGGGAAAGGACCTATATGTGTGAAAATATTTGTAGCACTTCTTTTCATAGGTGCAAGAAATTGGAAATTGAGTAGATGCCCATCAGTTAGGGAATGGCTGGATAAGTGATGGTATATGAAGGTAATGGAATGTTATTGTTCTACAAGAAATAATGAGCAAGCTGATTTCAGAAAAGCCTGGAAAGACTTACATGAGCTGATGCTGAGTGAAATGAGCAGAACCAGGAAAAGATTGTGAACAGTAACAAGATTATTGGACGATCAACTGGGATGGATATGGATCTTTTCAACACTGAGTGAGATGATTCAGGCCAATTCCAATAGACTTGGGATGGAATATGCCAATCACATCCAGACAGAGAAATATAGAGATTGAAAGTGGATTGAAGCATAGGATTTTCACCTTTTTGTTTGTTTGCTTTTCTTTCTCATGTTTTTTTTCCCCTTTTGGTCTGATTTTCTTGTGTAACATGACAAATATGGAAATATGCTTAAAAGGATTTCACATATTTAATTGACATCAGATTACTTCCTGTCTTGGGAAAGTGAAAGGCAAAGGAGGGAGGGAGAAAATATTAGAACATTTTGCAAAAATGTATGTTTAAAACTATTTACATATATTTCAAAAAATAAAATACTATTATTTTTTAAACTTTCCCTTGTTTTCAGGAAAAGCTTCAAACTCCTTAGCCTGGCATTCAAGGACTTCTACAATCTTGACCCAACCTATTTATTTTATTTTCCACTCCTCTCTAACATACCTAACGTAGTCTTTTTCCTGTCCCATGTGTGGTATTGTAGAAAATTAGTCAGATGACCTAGGTTCAAATCCATCCTCAAACACACTTATTAGCTGTGTGGTATTGGGCATTTAACCTCTCTGAGACTCAGATGCCTAATTTGTAAAATGAATGAACAGAATTATATACTCTCTGTGGACCCCTCAATTCTACAATTATGAGTTTATGAGCCTAGGATTTGAAATCAGAAAGCCTAAGTTCAAATCCTCAGTGGACATAACCCTGAGCCTGGAGTCAAAGAAGACTTCTCTTCATGAGTTCAAATCTGACTTCAGACACTTCCTAGTTGTGTGATCCTGTGCAAGTCACTTAACTCTGTTGGGTTCAGTTTCCTTGTCTGTAAAATGAGCTGTAAAAGGAAATGACAAACTACTTTAGTATCTTTGTCAAGAAAACGCCAAATGGGGTCACCAAGAGTCAGATACAATTGAACAACAACTCAGTTAGGTTCAAATCCCAGCTCTGCAATTTCCTACATGACTTTGAACAGATCATTTCTCACCCGTGGGCCTTAGTTTCTTCATCTGTAAAGTGGGATGATTGGGATAGATAACAACTGAAATCTGTTTTGACTCTACATCTAGGATCCTGTGACCCATTATTTCTGCTTCAGAACCTTGGCCAGCACCATCCTCCAGCCTTTGGACACTCCTACCTTTTCAATCCTCCCTGTACTCAAGGTTTAGCTCAATTCTTCTCTTCTCCAGGACCACTCCATGAGACCCTCACTTATCTCCCCCTTCTCTGGGCTCTCCAGCCCTTTGTTGCCAGAACACAAAACCCAGGATGTTTCAGTTGGAAGGATGGTAAAAACATCAAATTTCCCATTGAAAGGCACTGAAAATTATATCATGAGTCAAGAAGATCTCAAAAGGCTGGAATGTTGGGTTAAATGCAATCAGAGGAAATAGAACAAGAAAAAGTGTGCAGTGCTCCACTCTGGTTCAAAACCATTTCTCTACTGAATCAATCAGTCATGGGCTAGAGAGTAAGTTGCGGGAGGGGGGGCGGGCAATCTATGATCAATTGAAATGCTATCACACAGAAAATGGGTTTGGATTCACTTGGGAAACTTGGTTTTGCCCTGTGGGTTAGTTATAAAATAGTCAGTCTGTCAATGAGTATTTATTAAATGCCCACTGGACATTGTGCTAAGCAATAGGCCTATAAAGAAAGCCAAAAAATAGTCCCTGCCCTCCAGGAACTTACCATCTAATGGGGAGACAACATACAAACAAGTCTATACAAATAAGCTGTACACCAAATAACTAGGAAATCATTAACATTAACAAAGCATTGAAATTAGGAGGGGTTGGAAAGGCTTTATGTAGAAAATGGCATTTTAGCTGGGATTCAAAGGAAGCCAGAAAAGTCAATAGTCAGCGCAGAGGAGGAAGAGCCTTCCAAGCATGAGGGGAGACAGCCAGGGAAAATGCCTGGAGCCAAGAACTGAGTGGTTTTCTTTGTGGCCTGCAGGAGCCAAGTGTTGCTTGATCAGAGAGAACATGAGGAGTTCTAAGGTGGAAGAAGATTGGAAAGGTGAGGGAAAGAGGGACTAGGTTATGACAGACTTTGAACATCCAAAAAGTATTTTATATTTCAACCTGAAGGTGAGAGGGATGTTTGGAGTTTAATTGAATAAAGTAACATGGTCGGACCTGTGCTTTAGAAAAAAATCACTTTGGTAGCTGAATGGAAGATGGACTGGATTGGGAAAAGACTTGAAGTAGGGAGACCTCTACACATACAGAGAGAGAGAGAGAGAGAGAGAGAGAGAGAGAGAGAGAGAGAGAGAGAGAGAGAGAGAGAGCAACAGCTATTGCAAGACTCCAGGTCTGACCAGTTCCAATGATCTTGTGATGAAGAGAACCATCTGCACCAAGAGAGAGGATTGTGGGAACTGAGTGTGGAATGCAACACAACATTCTCACTCTTTTTGTTGTGGTTTGTTTGAATTTTATTTTCTTTCTCATTTTTTTCCTGTTTGATTTTTCTTGTACAACAAGATAATTGTATAAATATATATATACATCTATTGGATTTCACTTATATTTTATCATGTTTAAGTATACTGGATTACTTGCCATCTGGGGGAGGGGAGGAAATTGCAACACAAGGTTTTGCAAGGGTTAATGTTGAAAAATTATCCATGCTTATGCTTTGAAAATAAAAAGCTTTAATAAAAAAAAGACTCCAGGTCTGAGGTGATAAAGGTCTGGACCAGGGTGGTAACAGTGTCTAAAGAGAAAAAGGGGGTGAATTCAAGAGACATTGCAAAAGTGAAATTGGCAGCCATGGCAACAGCTTGGATACTGGAAGAAGAGATAGTGAGGAGTCCAAGATGACTCCTAGGTTGTAAGCCTAAGGGACGGTAATAATAAGGATGGTAATATCCTTGACAGTAAAAAGAAGAAGAGAGGGTTTGGGAGGAAAGATTATGAGATCAGTTTTGGATATGTTAAAATTTTCTTGTCTGTATCAGACAGCCAGTTCAAGATGTCTGATGGGTAGTTGGAGATGGAGACTGAAGGTCAACAGAGAGTTGGGGGCAGGAATGGTAAATTTGAGAATCATCAGCATAGAGATGGGAATTGAATCCACAGAACTGATGAGATCTTCAAGAGAAGTAGCAAGGAGAAGAGGCTAGAACCCTGAAGAATACCTATAATTAGAAAGTGAGGTCTAGACGAAGATCCAGCAAAAGAAGCAGAGAAGGAGATGTCAGAAAGGTAGGAGGAGATGCAGGAGGCAGGCGTCCTAAACACCTAGAGTGAAGAGAGTATAAAGGAAACAGGGAGTAGAAGTGTCAAAGGCTGAGTTGCCGCTACTTCCTCTTCTCTCACTCTTTTTTGAATTTTCTGTAGTCTAATTTCTGATCTCATCATTCAACCAAAACTGCTCTCTCCAAAGTTATCCATGATCTCTGTTTTACATCTTTTTTGGTTGTCCAATCCAGTGGCCTTCCTCAACCCTCATCCTCCTCAGCCTCTCTGCAGTCTTTGACACTGTCAATCACCCTCTCCTCCTTAATACTCTCTTCTCTCTAGATTTCCCCAGTCCTACTACATTCTGGCTCTTCTCCTACTTCTCGAACCACATCCTTTGCTAGATCTACATCCAGGCCATGTCTACTATAAGTGACTGTGCCCAGGGCTCTGTCCTTGGTTCTTATTGCTTCTCCTATACTTGATGATTTCCTCAGCTCCCATGGTTTTCAATAACCATCTGGATGCTGATGATTCTCAATTCTTCATCCAGCCCTAAACTCTCTCCCTATCTCATCTCCTTTCCGCTATCTCAAACTGGATTCCCATATTCATCTTAAATTCACCATGAGCAAAGGTGAATCTCTCCTCATTGCCCCAAACCCTCCTTCCTTCTCTTATTAGTAAGGACCCCACCATCCTCTTAGATCTCACATTCGCACCCTCGGTATCACTCCCGACTCCTCCCTTTCTCTCATCCCCTTTAAGTGATCTATTGTCAAGTCCTGTTGATTTTACTTTTGTAGCATCTCTCACATATGGCCCCTTCTCTCCCCTGAAACTGCCACCACCCTGGTGCAGGTCCTAGACTATTGCAACAGCCTACTGGTTCATCTCCCTGAGTCATCTTTCCCCACTCCAGTCTATCTTCCACTTAGCTTTCAAATTAATCTTCCTAAAGCACAGATGTGACTATGTCTCCCCCTATTCAATAAACTCCAGTGGTTCCCTGTCACTTTCAGGATCAAATATAAAATCTCTTTGGCATTCAAAGCCCTTTGCAACATGTCCTCCAACCACATCTTCAGTCTTTTTACATCTTCTGCCACGTACTCTACAACCCAGTGACACTGACCTCCTTGCTGCTCTTCACACAAGATGCTCCATCTCCTAAGTTGGAACATTTTCACCGGCTGTGTTCTTCCCCTCCCACCGCCTCCGCCGCCGCATGCCTCCAATTTTCTCATTCCTCCTCTCTGCTTCTCAGCTAAAACCTGGTGTGTTTTTTTTTAACCAAGAAACTTTTCTTAATCCCCCTTAATTCTAGGGCCTTCACTCTGTTTTCTATTTTAATATGTTAATTTATCTTGTCTATAACTTGTTTATATATAGTTGCTTATGTTATCTGCTCCATTATACTGAGCTGCTGACGACAGGGACTGTCTTTTGACTTTCTTTACATTCTCAGTGGTTAGCACAGTCTGGAACAAAATAAGTGTTTAATAACTGCTTGTTCATATGCCCAAAGGACTATCAAACTGTGCATACCCTTTCATCCAGCAGTGGGACCTGGTTCCTAAAGAGATCATAAAGGGGGAAAAGGGACCCTCATGTGCAAAAATGTTTGTGGCAGCCTTTTTTGTAGTGGCCAGAAACTGGAAACTGAGTGGATGCTCATCAGTTGGGGAATGACTGAATAAGTTCTGGTATATGAATGTTATGGAATATTATTGTTCTGTAAGAAATGACCAGCAGGACGATTTCAGAGAGGACTGATGCTAAATGAAATGAGCAGAACCAAGAGAACACAAGATTATACAATCTTAAACTCTGATGGACATGGCTCTTTTCAACAGCAAGGTGATTCAGGCCAGTTCCAATGGTCTTGTGATAAAGAGAGCCATTTGCACTCAGAGGACTCTGGGTATTGATCACAACCTAATATTTTCACCTTTTGTTGTTGTTGTTGTTTGCTTGCTTTTTTTCTTTTTTTTTTTTCTTTTTGATCTGATGTTTCTTGTGCAGCATGATGAACATTGAAATATGTTTAGAAAAATAGTACATGTTTAATCTATATTGGATTAGTTACTGTCTAGGGGAGAGGGTGGGGAGAAGGGAAGGAAAAAGTTTTGGAGTACAAGGATCTGCAAGGATGAATATTGAAAACTCTCTTTGCATGTATTTTGAAAATAAAAAGCCATTTTTAAAATAAATAAATAAATATTTATTTACTGACTGATGCCCCAATCAGACCCTAGCTGGATTTTTGAGTTAAGTTTGGGGTGCCATAGGTCAACGAGGAGATAGGCTAAGATAAAGTGAAGCTAGATGAGGAAGATGAGGAAGATGAAGGGGCTGAAGACCAACCATATGTGGATCAATGGAAGGAATGAGTCATTGATCCTGGATAAAGCTTGGGAGAAGGTTATGAGGAGGGGGATGCCATTGTGACTGTCTCCTAGAGTTTGAAGGACTTTCATTTGGAGGACAAAGTCGACTTTTTTAGCTCCATTCCAGACAAAAAATTAAGAGCAGAATAGAAGAAGCAGGAAGGCACATTATAACTAAAGCTATGGAAACATTCCTAAGTATCAGAGCTATACAAAAGGGGAATGAGGAACTCTGAGAACCAATCAATTCTGTCTCAGAAATTCTTCAGATAGGAGCTAGATGACCACTTGTTGGGGAGATTGTAGAGGGGCATTTAGCTGTGGTACAGACTAATGCATCTTCATAGACTCTTCAAACTCAATTGAGTCCAAAGAACATTTTGTTAGCATTTGCCAGCTGGTAAATAACTACTAATGAAAAAAAATCCTTCTATCTGAGAGATTTAAAGGTAATTTTTATCAAACATTTAAAGAACAACTATTACTTATGCTAAAATAGATTTTTTTTCAACCACTGAGAAAAAGGGTGCTTGATTAAATTCTTTTGGGTTTTTTGACCCACACCAGTCTGCGATTCCATTGGTGTCAGGGGAACTCCTGGTGAGGAAATTCTCTCTACCAATACAGATGAGCTATTGATTTCTGCAAGTTAAAAGATGCCTGGACCTTGAGAGATGAGGTAGCTAGCATAAGACCACACAATCAGTATTTGGCAGAGAGAAAAGTGGAACCCAAACCTTCCTGGTTGCAAGCACAGCTCTCCATTTGCTGTTTTTCTACTTCCCTGTGAAAGTCCTCATATGAGCCAAGCATAAGAGACTGATACCCAAAATAGAGAGGGATAAAGCAAAGATTCCTTTATTACAGCTGGAGACCAATTTTACTGGTGATTATTGACACACGTTTTAAAAATAAATCTTAGTGGAGAGACTACAACAATAAGACCAAAAGGAATATTCATATGGCTGAGGTGCAAAGATGGTTCAAGATGAAGAAAACAATTAGTGTCATTAATCATAGAAACAAAACCACGTAATTCTATCAATAGATGCAAAGGGGGCTTTTGCCAAAGAAAAGTATTTATTTCTATTTAAAACCCTAAAAAGCATTGGTGTGAAGGAGCACTTTTTTTGATATGATTACAAGCACAGATCTAAAGCCAAAAGCAACAGTAAGACACTGGAAACTTTGCAAATAAATACAGGAGTAAAAAAAAATGCTGCTACCCCAAAGAGTAACATGAAGTGGTTCCCTGCCCAGAGAAAATTTATAGAAGTCAAAAAAAGAATTTAAAAATCAAATGGAAGAAATTGAGGAAAAAATAAAAATAAAAATCATTCAAGAAAAAACAAGAAGCTTATTTTTTTTTAAAGTTAACCAATTAGAAAATGAGGTACAGAGTCTCAAACATGAAAATAATTCTTTGAAATTAGAACTGGGCAAGGAAAGTCAGTGAAACTATGAAAGAATGAGAATTAACAAAACATTATAAAGAATGAGAAAATAGAACAGAATGTGAAAGATCTTATAAGAAAAATGGCAGATCTGGAAAACAGAACAAGAAGAAAATACACAAGAATAATTGGACTATCAGAAAGTTGTGACCAAAAAGAGAAACTTGACACAACAATGCAGTAAATAATCCAAGAAAATTGTTCTGGAATGATAGAAAATGAGAGGAAAGTAGAAATAGAAAAAAATCCACCGATCACCCCCTCAAAGACATCCTTTGTGGAAAACACACAGGAACATTGCTGCCAAATTTTGAAGAGAAAGTTTTGCAAGAAATAAGAAAAAAACCAATTCAAATACACTGGAACTACAATAAGAATTGTCAAAGATTTATCAGCATCTATAATAAAAAGACTGCAGGTCCTGGAATCATATCTACTGATAATCAAAAGAACTAGGCCTGGAGGCAATAATATCATATCCAGCAAAATTATCTATAATTTTGAATGAGAAAAAAGGACATTCAATAAACTTGCAGATTATCAGGACTTTCTATCAACCAAACTCAAACTTAACAGAAAATTTAACATAAAAGAGCCAATGTGAAAGGTCAATTTTTAGGAATTCAACATGAACAAACTGTTTAAACATGGGCAATTTGTTTATGGTTTTTTTGTAAATGGAAAAATGTATACTACATGCTTAAGATTCACTTCAACAAAAGAAAGATTGGCAGAATCAAGTTAAAAATAGTAATCAGGTTATATAAATGAGGTACAGAGGAAGAATGGACACAGATATTGGGGGGAGGAGAGCTCATCGTTCTGAAAATCTAGTCACATTGGGAGTGGGTTCAATGAGCAACCCTACATGTAGATCATGAAGGGTATAGCACTTTCTAAAATCAATAAAGAAATAAGCAGGGAGGGAAGGGCAGTTGGGATAGCAAAGAGTGAGGGAAGAAGTCAAGGGAGGAATTCTTGAGTGGAGAGAGGGTTAAGTAATAGCAAAGCAAGTTATAGAGCAGAATTTAATGAAAGAGGCAACAAGGATAGGAAAGACGTGGGTGGGTGTGTGGGTGTGTGTGTGTGTATGTGTGTGTGTGTGTGTGTGTGTGTGTGTGTGAGGGGGTGAGTGTGTGTAAGTATGTTTATATCTACATATGTCTACATAAAAATATCTTTTCTTAACTACAGCTTGCTTGGGGATAGTTGGGGAGATGAAAAGGGGAAAAAAGAATAAAGTAAATAAGGTATACAGCAGAGAACCAAAGAAAAATTAAAAGGAAGTAAAGAAAAAATGGACATTCGTGAATATAATTTCTTCTACTGTATATATAATATATAAAGTATATATATATATATATATATATATATATATATATATATATATATATACTTTCTTGGACTGGTAATTTGTTGTTATATATTTTGAATTCTCCCCGATGTTCTTCTGGGAACATAACAATGTTCTTTTTTATTTTGCTTTATTTTGTTTTATTTTCCTTTTCTGTTTTTCTTTTTTTTTCTTACTTTGTTTTTTCTTTCCAATAAAATATTATTTTAATCAATAATCTCTCAATCCAGAAGGATGTTAGGTTCTGGAGATACAAAGACAAAAGTCCTTAAGGAGTTTGTGTTCTATAACACCTAAAATGAGAAAACAAAGTCAATCTGTAAATTTGTCAATTCACTGTTTGCTCAGGGCATTCATTCATTTATTTGTTCCTTCAGTTGTTTTTATTCCTTTGCCTACTTTATGTCTATTTTTTATTTTTATGCTATTTTACTATTTCATTTATGTCTGTTTATATTCTATTTATTCATTCACTTATTTGTTTGTTTTTTGTTAAAGTCCTTTTTTCTGGACTTTTGGCTGAACTAAAGGAAATGCAGAATCAATTGATTTCAATAAAGTAATTAAGTTACAAGGGAAAACTATTAATAGAAATGTAGATTAATGGAGTATACTGGATAAGCAAGAAATTGAGAAATATAGTACCTCTATAAAGTGCTTTAGGATTTGCCAAGCCCTTTACAAATGTTATCTCATTTTAGCATCACATCCACCCTGAGAAGTAGGTTTTATTGTTATCTCTTCACTAGAGAAGTGAAGACTGAGTTAGGCTATGGTTAAGTGACTTACTTAGTACATATTTACATATCTAGTAAGGGACTAAGGTCCTGAAATTAGATCCTCCTGACTCCAGGTATAACACTCTATCCACTGCACCACCCAATAGCCTCAGGATGTAAAATTAAATAAAAAATACAAACTACCTCTAGGAACCCCCAAAACCTGAAAAGTTGTTTAGCATGTATTGTTTGGGCTAGCTTGAAGGACCTCAGGATTGGGCCAAGTCCTTGGTCTTTAGGTGGAGAAGTGAAGGAGGCAGGACAGCTACTAGGAGGCTGATCAAAGATGGAATGAATCATTTCCAGTCCTTCTCAGCCCTTATACACCTTATTGTAATTACAGTATTACAGCATACTGAACATGTGTGAACTAGAGAACCATTGCATCACCATGCTAAATACTAAGTATATATGGGAACTAGAGAATCACCATCTCATCAATCACACTGAGTTAACACCTTGTTGTAAGTATCCCTGTTTCAAGTATACTTCTCCAGAGTTCCAGCCCTCTACATTAGCAGAAAAGAGATTTAGACTGACATTTTACACCAGATACCGTAGCAAGTTTGGGTAAAAGATCAAAAAGTAAAAGGTCACATCATTTTGTATTTAACCCGAAATCAACAAAAAGCAGTTTTCAGGTTTATGAGTAAGAGGAGAATTGATACTCACACAAAGGATAGAAACTATTGTCAAAGATAAGATGAACAAAGTTGAATATATACAAGTTAACATCTTTCACATGACTAAAATAAATGGCATTCAAATAAGATTAAAGTTGTAAATAGGAAAAATCTGCATCAAATATCTTTGAAGAAAATTTGATATAAATTTGAGTAAACTCCATATGCATTTATTAGGTGCCTTGATAGGTGCTTGGAACAGAAAAACAAAATATGAAATAGTCTCTACCCTCAAGCAACCTTTGCAGGCAGAGGAGCAGAGAGCGACACAGAAAAGTGAATCCAAAATTTGTTGTTGTTTTTCAAATCTGTCTGACTCTCTGTGCCCCCATTTAACATTTTATTGGCAAAGATACTGGAGTGATTTGTCATTTCCTTCTCTGGGTCATTTTACAGAAAAAAAAAATTGGGACAAGCAGGATGAAGTGACTTGCCCAGGGTCACATAGCTAGTAAGTGTCTACCCTTACTAATGAGTCTTCCTGACTTCAGGCCTTCCACACTATCCACTCTTCCATCTAGCTGCCCACATTTCAATATATCACATAAAAATGGAAAGTAATTAGGAGAGAGAAAGCCAAATAGCTAATAGGGAGGGATTAGCATAGATTTATTTTTTTGAGGTAGCCATTGACTGGAAATTTATAAGGTGGTACTGAGGAGGGAGCTCATTTCCAGGCATAAAAGACAGCATACACAGTGTGGACACAGGAGATTGAAAGAGATATATGGGAAATTGAGTCTTAAAATGACTTACTCATGGCCATATAGCTTAAGTGTCAAATTAAGGATTGGAACTCACTTTTCCCTAATTCTAAGGCCATCATTCTATCCACTGTAGATGTGTAGACAAATAATCTAAGGTAAAATGTGCCAGGGACAGAGGAGAGATGCAGGCCCCAAAATTTCAAGGAGAGATTACTTTCAATTTGGGGGAGAAGGAGGACAAGGTGAAATCAGAGAGAGCTTCATAGAGGAGCCTTGAAGGAAAAACAAGATTTTTACAGTGAGAAATGAGGAGAGGATACACTGTAGGTATGAGGTCTGTGAGAATGTAGAAGAAGAGGATTTTCCAAAACCAGGGAATAATGGAAGTTCAACTTAGCTAGAAGACAGAAGGTATAGAGAAAATTAATGTGAAACGAGGGGGAATAGGGAGGCTGGGGCCAGATTATCCAGTTCCTTAAAACTGGGGGAGTTTCTATGTTATTTTATAAACAAGAAAAAGTCCCCAATGGGACTGGGTCAAATTAGTTAGTTTTTACTTGTTGGTTTCTTGTTTTTAGGAAGGGAGTCATAACTAGATCAGATCTGTGTCTTGGTGATCTTTGGTGATAGGTTTTTGATACCTAAATGAAGAACTGAAGAGCAAAGAAACTGGAGCCAGGATGACTTAAATAAGAGGCTCTTCTCAGATTCCAAGTAAGAGCTGAAGAGGGCTTCATAGGCTTGTGGCCACAGAAGTGGAAAGGAGCTGCAGAACATATTGTGAAAAGAGATATTAGGTGAAAAAAACATATTGAGAAATCATTAACAGCACTGATAAGATATAGGCAGTGAGGGATAAATAGCATTATTATTAGTGGAGCAGTAATAATGGGCCAGGGACTTTGCTAAACACTTTACAGATCTTATCTTATTTGATCCTTCTAACAACCCTGGGAAGTAAGTGCTATTATTATCAGCAATTTAATAATAATAATAATATATAATTAATAATAATTATTATTATTATGAGAAAACTAAAGCAAATGGAAGTTAAATGACTTGCCTAGGGTCACACAGCTAGTAATTATCTGAGGTTGGCTTTGAACTCCAGCAAGACTCCAGAACCAGCGTTTTATCCACCACAGTGGAAGACCTTACCAGTCATTGTGTCCAATTCCTTCATTTTACAGATAAGGAAACCGGAGGTCAGAGAGAGAACCTCAGTATACGCCCAAGATCACACACAAGTGGTAAATATCCAAGATGAGATTTGAACTCAGGTCTTTCAGGAGATTATTCTGAGTGATACGGAGTATGTTTGTGCCCTCAAGAGAAATAAGGAATTCAGAAGCAGGGGAAGGTCTATAAGAGATGATGAGTTGCATTTGGGAAATGTTCAATGGAGGATGCTGGGATATATCTGTGTGAAGAGGTGCAGACGGCATATGGAGTATGGCCCAAGAGAAAGATGGAAGTTTAGGAGACACCTTCAGAGAGCTGTTCTGAAGCTATGGAAGCTGAGGAGGAGGAAAAAAGTATAGGGAGAGAAGGAAAAAAAAAGGGCTAAGGTATCATTTGGGGGGGACACCCCCACATAGTAGCCAGCTCAGGAGATGGATGAGAAAGGGTTAAATCAGTATCTCTCTTGAGAAACTTCTCAGCTGCTCTGGATTCAAGGCTGAGCCTTGGGCAGCTGCATTTGCTCTGCTTGCTTTCCCTCCCCCACCTCTCCTTGGCTCCCCAGCGGGGCCTGGACCCTCCAAAGCTCAGGGCTGAGCCTTGCTAGGGAAGAAGGAGCCCCTGCTGTGCCCATGACATCAGCAAAGAGCTTAGAGCAGCAGAGCCTGAAAACAAAGCAGAGCTCAGGCTTTCTGTAAGCGGCTCTAATTTGCTGTTAGAGGTGGCTGACTAATTAGGAGTAGGATTTAATGAATTAATTGATTTAACCACATTTATTGAGTGACATTAAAAAGCAAAGGGAGGGAGGGGGCAGAGGCAGCAGGACAGAAACAAAGCCTGTACCAGATTTTAGGAAAGCTGCCAACCCAGGGGAGACAGAGTGCTGCCTCAGGGGGAGTGCTAACCAAACCCTGGGCTGGGGCAGGTGGGGATCCCAGTAGTGGCCATCTCAGAAATGGGTAAACAAATTGACCAGTCATACAAAGATATGTAAGTGTCAGAGCTTGGGAATCCTAGACTCCTCTGCCTGGAAGAGGGCTCAGAAGAGGAAGGGAATAAGCATTTCTACAATGCCTACTAGGTGCCATTTTTTTTTTTACAAATATCTCATTTGATCTTCACAATACCTCTGGGAGATAGGTGTTATTATTATCTCCATTTCACAATGGAGGAAATTGAGGCAAGTAGAGATTAAAAAACTTGGCCAGGGTCACAACCAGCTGCGTCTCACCATATGATCCAACCCCCTTCCTCCAAGCAAATAAATGACATTTCAGCTAAGATAGGTTCTCCCCTGTTCCTTGTTTTCAAAGAAAATAGAGAAATTCTTGGGTCTGAATACAGATTGAAGCAAATTTTTTTAACTTTATTTTTCTTGAGGTTTTTTTTTGGGGGGAGAACCTCTTTTTTCTTTCATAACGTGACTTTGAGGGAATATTTTGCATAACTTTACATGTTCCTTCTTAATGGAAGGTGGGGGTAGGGAGGAAGGGAGAGAATCTGGAATTCAACATTTTAAAACAAATGTAAAAATTGTTTTACATGTAACTAAGGAAAATAAAAATATTAAATTAAAAAAAGAAAGTAGAGGTTCAAAGCCTTTCCTCCCTTCAATTCAATACAAAAAAAATGTTTAGAAAACAATACTGCTGGCTGTCAAGATATAATTCCTTATGCCTAAAGCTATAGAGTCTACTTCAATTTAAGCCATTTTTCTTCTCTTGAATTTTCCAAGTACATAAGGAGCAACTAACTGCTCCGAATAACCTTTAAACCCCCATCCTTTGACCCTTTTCTGCGCTGAACAGCACTTATTCCTTTAGCTTTGCCCCCTAATATTTATTGTGTTGTTGCTATTCAGTCATTTTTCAGTTGTGTCTGCCTCTTGGTGACCACATTTGGGGTTTTCCTGGAGGAGACACTGGAGTGTTCTACCATTTCCTCCTCCAGCTCATTCTCCAGATGGAGAAACTGAGGCAAACATGACTTGCTCGAGGTCACATAGCTAATAAGAATCTGAGGCTGGATTTGAACTCATGACTTTAATTTTTATTATTCTCACCCTCAACTTGAACCCTTAGAATACAGAATATCAGAACTAGAATTTCTGGTCCAGGGCTTTATACACTCTGACCTATTTTTATATTTTTCCAAAGCTAAGAATGATTTTAAATAACAGGAATTAATTTTTAAATAATTTTTTGAATTTGAAAAAAAATTTGAAAATGAAGTTTCACTGTACTGTATTTGAACTGTTAGTTTAATCTTCTCATTTTACAGAGGGAAAAACTGAGCCAAAAGGGAGAAAATGACTTATCTAAAGTCACAAGCTGGTTAATTGCCAAACTCAGGCCTAAAATCTAAGTATTTGTACTCCTGTACCCTATCCCCCACAGCTTTTATGAGGATAAAATAAGGCTACATAAATGTTTATTTCTTCCCTTTCTATGCAGTGGGTTTCCACTGGACTCTAAGAGATGGAACATAAAGATAACCATTCCTTCAGGAATTCACAAGTGTTTTGAAAGCAAGCCAGATTTCCAGGAACATTGTTTCAAACACTTTGATCTGGTGGTTCTCTTATCAGATCACCTTGTGAAAGGTCTGGTCAGATTGGAGATTTGAGGATGTTTTTCCTAGTTCCATCCCTGTTCTGTTCCTGTAGACATCTCTGAATAGCCTTGCTAAGGTTGGGAAGTAGGGGAGTGGCTGTAAGACTCCAAGAACATAAAACGTACAGTGTCAGTGGGGAGGGACTTTAGAACGTGGAATGTCAATTTGGGAAGGCCTTAAACCCTAGAACAAAGGCAAATTAGGCAAAAATAGAACGTGACATGTCAGAGTCAGTATGTATGTATGTGTATATATATATATATGTATATATATATATATATATATATATATATATATATATATATATATATATATATATATATATAATTTATTTATTTTTGTAGCATGAGTTAAATCATCACACAAGTAAGTGCCCACTCAAAACCATGGATCATGAGCTCCCATCAATAGACATGCTTACCAACCAGCCAGAAGACATGTTAATTCAAAAGAAAATAGATTTAATCATGCAGCAGAAGAAATAGAGATGAGAAAATATCTCTCCACATAACCAGGGAGCACAATCTCCTAGTTTATCATAACATTAGTGGGTGGATTCCAATACAAATCCATGTCACAAATTTCAACCGAATCCTCACCCTCTCTCTTAGCTGAGAATCACACCTGGTACTTTGTCCCCCCTAAATTGAGCCTAATAATGAAAAATCCATCCTTCTACCTTTCCCTTTTCCCTATACCCTTCAGATACAGTCTTCCACTATCTTGATACCCATCTCATATGAAGATTCCTTCTCTCTCTTTGCCAAGGAAAACCCCCTAAATCCCAGGCCTTTCTCTCTAGTCTTCAATCTGTCCTTATCTACTGACTTCTTCCCAAAGGATCATGTCCATGTCCAGCTCATCCATTAAAAAAAAAACTTCACTTGATTATAACATCAGTTGCCTATCATCCTATATCTCTGTTCTTCTCGGTTAAAATCCTTGAGAAATCCATCTAAAATGGGCACTCCACTTCTTCTCCTCTCACTCTCCTTTGAACTGTCTGTACTCTGGCTTTTAACATCAAAATTTAACCCAAACTGCTCTCTCCAGAGTTACCCATGATCCCTTACCTGTCTAACCTAATGGCCTCTCCTCAATCCTCATCCATCTTGACCTCTCTGCAGTTTCTGACACTGTCAATCACCTCCTCCTTGATAACACTCCTATCTAGATTTTCACATTGCTCTTCTCTTATCTCTTATTTATCTCACTGCTTCTTTATCACATTTTCTTGCTGACCATGAATGTCCCCCAGACTCTTTCCTGGTCCTCTTCTCTGCTCCCTCAATACTATCTCACTTGATTGCAATAGCTCCCATGGATTCACTTATCATCTCTATAATTTCCAGATACATATCTATACATTTATAGATAAATATAGATATACTCATCCCAAGCTCCAGGGACACATTTTTAAATTTTTTAATATGTTTCATATCATCTCAAATTCACTCATTGCCTCAACTATTCCAATAGTCTACTCTCCCTAAGTCTCCCTCCTCCAGCCTATCCTTCAGTCAGCTGCCAAAGTAAGTTTGCTAAAACACAGGATTGATCTACTCAATAAACTTCAGCAGCTCCCTATTACCTCCAAGATCAAATATAAAATCCTATGATATTCAAAACCTTTAATAAGGGAAAGCAAAGAGAATAAGCATTTATATGGCACCTGCTATGTGCCAGGAACTATGCTAAGTGGTTTTTTTTAAATAAATATGATCTCATTTGATCTTTGCAACAATATTATTATTTTTGATGATTACAATTATTTTTCAATTTTTTTTTGTTTTCAGGTGTATGCCTCTTTATATCCTGTTATACAATTATAATATATGAACTTTCAGCATTCTCCATAGCATTCATCTCTTCTTAAAACACAGTAATGACAAAATTGAATTTCTTTTTCTTATTTTAACAAATTTTGATGCTGGGATGGAGTGTAACTGCTTTAACTGCTTTCTTTTTGTTTTCTGTTGTGGACTACTTCTGCACATCAGTAAATGTCCAAGCAAAATGGTCGGTCAGTTTAGATATACATTCAGTTACTTCAACTGACTCCAAAGTCCCAAATCTTTAGTTTCAACTTCAACTAAACCTAGTGAAGAAAGTTTAACAAGATAAAATGCAGTTAGGAACTCTTCCCAACATATTCCCTTAAAGCATCACAGTGTGTTAATAATTCTTTTTTATAACTTTTTATTGTAGCTTTTTATTTACAAGATATATTTTTTAAATTGAAGCTTTTTGATTTTTAAAACATAAGCATGGTTGATTTCTCAACATTAACCTTTGCAAAACCTTGTGTTCCAATTCCCCCCCCCCTAACTCTTACCCCTTCCCCTAGGTGGCAAATAATCCAATATATGTTAAACATGATAGAAATATATGTTAAATCCAATATATGCAGACATATTTATATACTTATCTTGCTGCACAAGAACAATCAGATCAAAAAGGGAAAAAAATGAGAAAGAAAAAAAATACAAATAAGCAACAAAAAGAGTGAAAATCCTATATTGTGATTGATCCTCACTCAGTTCCCCCAGTTCTCTCTTTGGGTGTAGATGGCTCTCTCCATCACAAGATCATTGGAACTGGTCTGAATCATCTCATTGTTGAAAAGGGCCATGGCCATGAGAATTGATCATCCTATAATCTTGCAACCCTATTATTCTTCCCATTTTAGAGATGACAAAGTTGAGGCAAACATTGTTTTGTGCATGTTGTCTGTCCATTAGAATATGAGCTCCTTGAGATCAGACACCATTTTCCCCTTTTTCTGTAACCCCCAGCCTGCTGCAAGTAAAACTGTGTAAAGCCTGTAAAATTAAGTGGACACATATGAAGGACATCCATGAGAGGATATATGTGTGCTGGGACAACTTATACCTCTTAGGTGGCAGAACCCCTGGTGCCTTCCCATAATGCCATCATACTACCCTGTTCTAGGTTTCATGTGTCTCTTAGCTACCAAGTTCATTGTTTCGGGCCAATCATCTCCCCTCTTCTAGATCATATTGTTTCTGGTCCCATGTTATCATCTACTTGATTTCAGATCTCTCAGGCTATTAGCACTTCCCCAGGAAGGTATGGCTCCCAGGAAGCACTCTCTGGTTAGAGCAAGTTATGAACCACCATACTTGGCCAAGCAACCGAAAGGTCAATGAAAATTCTCCAGATTACTAAGGCAAGCTCTCCCCCTGTGTCTCAGCTTGATCTGAAGCCCATGGGCCCACTCATGGACTTAGAAATTCCTTCTTTTCAAGTCACCCCCAACCCACCTTCCAAGCCCAACTCCTCCAGCCAATTTCAAACACAAAACCTCCAAATTGGCCGGAGGCTGGAGCGCCACACCACCAAGAACCCCTTCAATTAGCATGTAAATGGGTCTGAGGAAGCAAGGCCCACATTCCTGCTTTTATTATGCATATGTACCAGCTTGAAGAGCCTAGCTCTTTTGTCCAGTGTACCTGGTTGGTCTTTTTTATAAATAGAACATAGAAAGCCAGAGCTTAGAGACCATTTCTCCAAGCCACTGCATTTTCCACCCTGGAAGGAGAAAGTAACTTTGCCAAAAGGACAGAGATGGCTGCCAAGCTGGTATTCCAACCCAAGTTATCTGCTAAGTGGGCTCAGAACCTTCCCCTCCTCTTCCCTCTTTCCCCTTCCCTTCCCTACCTTCCTGCCTAGGATTCAGGCAACTTTTGCAGGTTTCTCCTATAGAAGATCACCAGTGTCCATGTCCATGCTATGGTCCAGTGGGGGCTTGTTCCACACTGCCTGGGAGGGGGAACTGTCTGTCCCTGTCCAGATGTCTTTCCCATGCCCCCCACCCCAGCCTAGGAAGGTTCTTGGTCCCCCAGCTAGCCTTGCACAGTATCTTAGACAGACACAGTTGTCTTCAAGGGTTTGTTGTTATGAAGGGAGATATTTAATGCTGGGCATGGCTGCCTGCTCTGCCAATGTTGAAATTTAATAAAGGCTCTTTGACAAGGGAGCAAGTGATGATAATGATAATAGTTGGAGCTGCGTCTCAAGGCTGGTGAAGGGCTTTCTTCGGGATTGGGAACTATCTTATACAATCATTAGAATAATAGAACATAATAGGGCACAAGATGTTATAGCAGTAAGGACTTTGAAATTTTTCAAGAGGCAGGAGGGTATGTTGGGAAGGCCTGCTGGTTTTGAAGTCTAGAGACATATTTAATCCCCCATATAGGATTCTGTGAGTCTTAGGTTCCCCATGGGGAAAATAGGGAAAATAATCCCCTTTCCACCTCCTTCCCAGGGTTATTATGAAAAGCCATTGAAATGGTGTAGGTAAAGCATTCTCGAAAATTTAAAGGACTAGATTAATATTAACCGTGGTTATTAGAAGATGGAGTGTTCTAAGAGGACAGTGGAAAGGGGCTTTAGAATATGAAACACAGAATATTAGCCCCACAAGGAGTCTTAGACCAGAGACAACGAAGGGTTGTATACAATGCTAAACATACCACAATGTCAACTCCCTGACGACAAGAAGTTTTCTGAATTTCTCCTTGTATCCCCAGAACCTGGCACAGGGTCTAGAACAATTTGTTTTTAAAGTGAATCTGTGTTTTCTATGGTATGGGAAACTCCTAATCAGTGAATTCCCTCCACAAAAGCAGCTGGGCCCCTGTTCTGTGACTTAAGAGTGACCTAGGTACTGAAAAGCAAAGCAAGGAAGTGACCACTCCCTGGGGCACACAGTCTTTGTGTGCTCAAGGAAGAACTCTAGCATCTGTCTTGCTGAGCCCAAGGCTGCTTCTCTTTCAGATATCTGTTAGATTTAATCAATGTTTGTTGAATGTCAAAGTTGAGAACAGAGAATCTCAGAGTTGGGAGGGCCACACTGAACATACAGGAAAACAACCTAAAAATATAGAATACCTATTGTCAGTTCTGGCACACTGAACACAATGCTCAAGTTGGAAAAGATAAAAATATAGAATACCCTTGTTCTAGAGCACTGAATATAGAATGTTCAAGCTGGAAGAGAACCTAAAAATATAGAATACCTATTGTCAGTCTGGAACACTGAACACAATGATCAAGTTGGAAAAGAACCTAAAAATATAGAATACTCATTGTTCTGGAGCACGGAATATAGAATGTTCAAGTTGGAAAAGACCCTAAAAATTTAGAATACCCATTGTCAGTTCTGGAACACTGAACACAATGCTCAAGTTGGCAAAGAACCTAAAAATATACAGTACCCATTGTTCTGGAGCACTGAATATAGAATGTTCAAGTTGGAAGAGAACCTAAGAATATAGAATACCCACTGTCAGTTCTGGAACATTGAACAAAATGCTCAAGTTGGAAAAGAACCTAAAAACGTACAATACCCATTGTTCTGGAGCACTGAATATAGAATGTTCAAGTTGGAAGAATTTCAAAAAATATGGAATATTCATTGTCAGTTCTGGAACACTGAACACAACACTCAAGTTGGAAAAGAACCTAAAAATATACAATACCCATTGTTCTGGAGCACTGAATATAGAATGTTCAAGTTGGAACAGAATCTAAGAATATAGAATACCTACTGTCAGTTCTGGAACACTGAACACAATGCTCAAGTTGGAAAAGAACCTAAAAATATACAATACCCATTGTCAGTTCTGGAACAGTAAACATAATGCTCAAGTTGGAAAAGAATCTAAAAATATAGAATACCCATTGTTCTGGAGCACTGAATATAGAATGTTCAAGTTGGAACAGAATCTAAGAATATAGAATACCCACTGTCAGTTCTGGAACACTGAACACAATGCTCAAGTTGGAAAAGAACCTAAAAATATACAATACTCATTGTTCTGGAGCACTGAATATAGAATGTTCAAGTTGGAACAGAATCTAAGAATATAGAATACCCATTGTCAGTTCTGGAACACTAAACATAATGCTCAAGTTGGAAAAGAACCTAAAAATATACAATACCCATTGTCAGTTCTGGAACATTGAACATAAGTTCAAGTTGGAAAAGAACCTAAAAATATAGAATACCCATTGTTCTGGAGCACTGAATATAGAATGTTCAAGTTGGAAGAGAACCTAAGAATATAGAATACCTACTGTCAGTTCTGGAACACTGAACATAATGCTCAAGTTGGAAAAGAACCTAAAAATATAGAATACCCATTGTCAGTTCTGGAACACTGAACACAATGCTCAAGTTGGAAAAGAACCTAAAAATATACAATACCCATTGTTCTGGAGCACTGAATATAGAATGTTCAAGTTGGAAGAATTTCTAAAAATATGGAATACTCATTGTCAGTTCTGGAACACTGAACACAACACTCAAGTTGGAAAAGAACCTAAAAATATAGAATATCCATTGTTCTGGAGCACTGAATATAGAATGTTCAAGTTGGAAGAGAACCTAAGAATATAGAATACCTACTGTCAGTTCTGGAATACTGAACATAATGCTCAAGTTGGAAAAGAACCTAAAAATATACAATACCCATTGTCAGTTCTGGAACACTGAACACAATGCTCAAGTTGGAAAATAACCTAAAAATATAGAATATTCATTGTCAGTTCTGGAACACTGAACACAACACTCAAGTTGGAAAAGAACCTAAAAATATAGAATACCTATTGTTCTGGAGCACTGAATATAGAATGTTCAAGTTGGAAGAGAAACTAAGAATATAGAATACCCACTGTCAGTTCTGGAACACTGAACACAATGCTCAAGTTGGAAAAGAACCTAAAAATATACAATACCCATTGTTCTGGAGCACTGAATATAGAATGTTCAAGTTGGAACAGAATCTAAGAATATAGAATACCCATTGTCAGTTCTGGAACACTCAACACAATGCTCAAGTTGGAAAAGAACCTAAAAATATACAATACCCATTGTCAGTTCTGGAACAGTAAACATAATGCTCAAGTTGGAAAAGAACCTAAAAATATAGAATACCTATTGTTCTGGAGCACTGAATATAGAATGTTCAAGCTGGAAGTCATTTTAGAGATCCTGTCATCAGAGTAGCCAAATTCTCTAGTTGGACAGAACCTCAGAAATCATCTTGTCCAATTCCTCTCAACTCATACCAGAGGAACCTGAGGCCCAGGGAGGAAGAATGACTTGCTCAAAGTCTTAGGTATAGCAAGGGGTGGAACTAGGTTTGGAGCCAGGTCCCCTAACTCCAAGTCCCTCACTCTGTGCCATTCTGACTCCATTACTGCCCCATTAGAGACTGAATCTTGAGACATAGTACAAAGGTCTTAAAGCTCCACTAGGAGCACATTTCTACTCTGTGGAGGATCTGCTTGAGAAAGATCCCCATGGCCTGAGGGCTCAGTCAAATGAATATTAGCACTTTGGAGCAGGGAAAGAGCATTCCTTTGAAGAGCACATCTCTCCAGGCTCCATTAGGCAGGCTTAAGGCTCTGTAGACAGATTCTTACCATTCTTTGGGAGCATTATAGCCCTCAACTGTCTAGACATATTATTGTGGTATGAGGTTTTTGTCTCAGTGACATGAGTGCCCTGAGGGCAGGGCATAATGGTGCCCCTGATGTTTCTTCTAGGGCTTCACCAATAGCCTTGGGAAGAAGTGGAAGGCTAAAATTTTGGACATGAGGACTCTGATAGGGAAACATAGACATCACAGACTTTCAGAATTGAAGTGAATGGTCACTGGGTCCATCTCTTTCCCTGATTAATTAATCTTCTATTCAATAGCCCTGACAAGTGGCCTTCTAGCCTCTGATTGAACACCCCTAGTGACAAAAAAACCCACTACCTCACTAGGTAGCTTATTCTCTTTTCAAATTAATAGCATAACACACTTTTTAAAAGTGTTTTCTAATTCCCAAAGTGCAGCCATATACATTTTCTCCTTTGATCTTCAAAACAAACCTAGGAGCCAGATTGCATCATTCTCCTTGTAAAAAAATGAGAATACAGAGGCTCAAAGAGTTTGCTAGAATGTCAGCTTCTTGAAGGCAGGGCGGTGACTGTTTAATTCTTTTCTTTGTGGCCCCAGAACCTTGTATCATATCTGGCATATAATAGATGCTTTATAAATACTTATTGATTGAACCATCATAGAAATTTGACCAAGATCAAGCTAACCCTTGAACCCAAGTCTGTTCACTTTAAGTCCACCATTTTAGAGCTGAAATCTGTCTCATAGTTTTCCCCCATCATTACTGATTCTATTCTCTGTGATCACGTGAAAGCCCTTCAAATATTGGAAAATTACTCTCGTGTCCTCTTGCCCCCTCCCCTCCCCCCAAAAATCTTTTCTCCAGTCTACCCATGCCCAATTCCTTCAGTTGATTCCCATGTGCCATGGTTTAGAGTTCCCTCTCTATTTGGATCCTCCTTCTCTGAATAGGCTCCAACATAGCAATGTCTTTCTTAAAATCTGGACATCTGGCACAAGACTTCGGATGTGGTCCAACCAAGGTAAGAGACAACAGTAGCATCATCCACTAGCCTTGGACATCATCCCTCTTAATGGAGTCTAACATCATATTGGCTATTTGGGTTGCCGCTCTACATACTTGATATATCAAATTTTCAGTGTATTAAGACCTTAAAGCTTTTCTAACATGAACAGTCATTAAGCAAAATGCCCCCCTATGGACAGCATGCAATTAATTTTCTAAATCTAAGAGCAAAGCCTTACGTTGATTTCTATTTCCTTTAATCTTGTTAGATTCTTCCCACCATTCTGGCCCACTGAGATCTCTTTAGACATTGATTTTTCCATTAAACATACTAGTTGCTCCTTTAAGCTTCATGTGAGATACAAATTTGGTAAACATGCCATCTGTGCCCCCCTGTCCTTCATTGTGAAAAGTATTGAATCTAAGTTTAATTAAATATGAATTTAATAAAAATAGAAATGTATTTCTATTTATAAAATAAAAATATTTATATTTTTGGAAAATATAAATTAAATTAAATTCAAATTAAATTTGAAGCTAAAAGCATTGTAGCATCCCACTAGCCACTTAGGTTAATATATACACACACACACACAGTAGCTACCTTGTTCTAGTGTAGCAACAAGCAGATGATACCCTGTACTTCTACCATCTACTAGACCAAAATGTAGGATCAAGCAGAGATCCCCAAGTCATCTTCTCAACAATTCTATTGCATGAATATTATAAAGACAATAATTTGTGAAAGATTTAGCTACCCAAAATAACTGCATAGATAAGTATACATATATTGTATTTAACATATACTTTAACATATTTAACATGTATTGGACTACCTGCCTTCTGGGGGAAGGGGTGAGGGGAAGGAGGTGAAAAATTGGAAAAAAAGGTTTTGCAATTGTCAATGCTCAAAAATTACCCATGCATATATCTTGTAAATAAAAAATAAATAAAATAAAAAAAGAAAGGCTTAGCTACCCCAATCAAGACAATGATCCAAAATAATTCTAAAGGTCCCATGCTGCAAGGCTCCATCTACCTAGACAGAGAAATGATGCAGAGTGAAGCATATTTTTTAATTTCTCTATTTTATTGTTTTATTTGTGTTTCTTTTGCAACATGGCTAATGTGGAAATATCTTGCATGACTTCACAGGTATAATTGATATAAAATTGCTTGCCTTCTCAAAAAGCAAAAGGGGAGGGAAAGAAGTAAAGAATTTGGATCTCATTTAAAAAATTAATGTTAAAAATTTTACATGTAATTGAGAAATATTTAATTAAATAAATAAAAAACTAAAGAAAATTCCATTGCATTCTGGATGCATGTACAACTACGTACACTGAATTCACTCCATATGTGTTTTCCCCAATTTGATGGTCTGTAATAGATATAGGCAGCAATCCAACACAGGAAATAGCCCCGGCTAAATAGAGTATTACCTGGATAGAGTTAACATCTCCATTTTTTAACAATTACACTTCACTCAATGTGACACAGGAAACAACCTCAGCTACAACATCAGCTACATAGAGTACCACCTGAATTCAGTGAATATTTCCATTTTTTACAAATTACAATTCACTCAATATGACACAGGAAACAACCTAGGCTACACAGAGTACTACCTGGATAGACTTAACATCTACATTTTTTAACAATTGCAATGCACACACTGTGACACAGGAAACAACCTCAGCTACATAGAGGACCACCTCAATAGAGTGAATATATCCATTTTTTAAACAATTACAATTCACTCAATGTGACACAGGAAATAACCTCAGCTACATAGAGTACCACCTCAATAGAGTGAATATCTCCATTTTTTAACAAATACAATTCACTTAATGTGACACAGGAAACAACCTCAGCTACATACAGTACTACCTGGATAGAGTTAACATCACCAATTTTTAAAAAATTACAATTCACTCAATGTGACACAGGAAACAACCGCAGCTACATAGAGTACCACCTCAATAGAGTGAATATCTCCATTTTTTAACAATTACAATTCATTCAATGTGACACAGGAAACAGCCTCAGCTACGTAAAGTACTACCTGGATAGAGTTAACATCATCAATTTTTTAAAAATTACAATTCACTCAATGTGACACAGGAACCAGGCTCAGCTACATAGGGTACTACCTAACATCTCCATATTTTCACAATTACAATTCACTCAATGTGACACAGGAAACAACCTCAGCTACATAGAGTACCACCTCAATAGAGTGAATATCTCCATTTTTTAACAATTAAAATTCATTCAATGTGACACAGGAAACAGCCTCAGCTACATAAAGTACTACCTGGATAGAGTTAACAATCATTTTTTTAAAAATTACAATTCACTCAATGTGACACAGGAAGGAACCAGGCTCAGCTACATAGGGTACTACCTAACATCTCCATATTTTCACAATTACAATTCACTCAATGTGACACAGGAAACAGCCTCAGCTACATAGAGTAGCACCTCAATAGAGTGAATATCTCCATTTTTTAACA
Organism: Sminthopsis crassicaudata; assembly: GCF_048593235.1. NCBI lineage: Eukaryota > Metazoa > Chordata > Mammalia > Dasyuromorphia > Dasyuridae > Sminthopsis > Sminthopsis crassicaudata. Next base: position 65,706,315 of record NC_133623.1, on the reverse strand, counting down.
ATTACACTTCACTTAATGTGACACAGGAAACAACCTCAGCTACATACAGTACTACCTGGATACAGTTAACATCATCATTTTTTAAAAAATTACAATTCACTCAATGTGACACAGGAAACAACCTCAGCTACATAGAGTACCACCTCAATAGAGTGAATATCTCCATTTTTAACAATTACAATTCATTCAATGTGACACAGGAAAGGGCCTAAGCTACATAGAGTACTACCTGGAAAGAGTTAACATAACCATTTTTAAAAAAATTACAATTCACTCAATGTGACACAGGAACCAGGCTCAGCTACATAGGGTACTACCTAACATTTCCATATTTTCAAAATTACAATTCACTCAATGTGACACAGGAAACAACCTCAGCTACATAGAGTACTACCTGGATAGAGTTAACATCTCAATTTTTTAACAATTACAATTCACTCAATGTGACACAGGAAACAACCTCAACTACATAGAGTACCACCTCATTAGAGTGAATATCTCCATTTTTTAAACAATTACAATTCACTCAATGTGACACAGGAAACAACCTCAGCTATATAGATTACCACTTCAATAGTGTGAATATCTCCATTTTTTAAACAATTACAATTCCCTCAATGTGACATAGGAAACAGCCTCAGCTAAATAGAGTACTACCTGGATAGAGTTAACATCTCAATTTTTTAACAATTACAAGTCACTCAATGTGACACAGGAAACAACCTCAGCTACATAGAGGACCACCTGAATGGAGTGAACATTTCCATTTTTGTAAACAATTACAATTCACTCAATGTGACAAAGGAAACAGGCTCAGTTACATAGGGTACTACCTAACATCTCCATATTTTCACAATTACAATTCACTCAATGTGACACAGGAAACAACCTCAGCTACACAGAGTACTTCTTGGATAGACTTAACATATCCATTTTTTAAAAATTACAATTCACTCAATGTGACAAGGGAAACAACCTCAGCTACAGAGAGTACTACCTGGATAGAGTTAACATCTCCATTTTTTAACAATTACAATTCAATCAATGTGACACAGGAAACAACCTCAGCGACATAGAGTACTACCTGGATAGAGTTAACATCATCATTTTTTAAAAAATTACAATTCACTCAATGTGACACAACAAACATGCTCAGCTACATAGGGTACTACCTAACATCTCCATATTTTCACAATTACAATTCACTCAATGTGACACAGGAAACAACCTCAGCTACATAGAGGACCACCTCAATAGAGTGAATATCTCCATTTTTAAACTTTTACAATTCACTCAATGTGAAACACGAAAAAACCTCAGGTACATAGAGGACCACCTGAATAGAGTGAATATCTCCATTTTTTAACAAATACAATTCACTCAATGTGACACTGGAAACAGCCTCAGCTACATAGAGTACTACCTGGATAGAGTTAACATCATCATTTTTTTAAAAATTACAATTCACTCAATGTGACACAGCAAACATGCTCAGCTACATAGGGTACTACCTAACATCTCCATATTTTCACAATTACAATTCACTCAATGTGACACAGGAAACAGCCACAGCTACATAGAGGACCACCTGAATGGAGTGAATATTTCCATTTTGTAAACAATTACAATTCCCTCAATGTGACACAGGAAACAGCCTCAGCTAAATAGAGTACTACCTGGATAGAGTAAACATCTCCACTTCTTAACAATTACATTTCACTCAATGTGACACAGGAAACAACCTCAGCTACATAGAGGACCACCTGAATGGAGTGAACATTTCCATTTTGTAAACAATTACAATGTGACACAAGAAACAACCTCAGCCATATGCAGTACTTCCTTGATATAGTAAACATCTCCATATTTTAACAATTACAATTCACTCAATGTGACACAGGAAACAACCTCAGCTACATAGAGTACCACCTCAATACAGTGAATATCTCCATTTTTTAAACAATTGCAATTCACTCAATGTGACACAGGAAACAACCTCAGCTACATAGAGTACCACCTAAATAGAGTGAATATCTCCATTTTTTAAACAATTACAATTCACTCAAGGTGACAAAGGAAACAGCCTAAGCTAAATAGAGTACTACCTGGATAGAGTTACCATCAACATTTTTTAACTAGTACAATTCAATTAATGTGACACAGGAAATAAACTCAGCTACATAGAGGACCACCTGAATTCAGTGAATATTTCCATTTTTTCAACAATTACAATTCACTCATTATGACACAGGAAACAGCCTCAGCTACATAGAGTAATATCTGGATAGAGTTAACATCTCCATTTTTAAACAATTAAAATTCACTCAATGTGACACAGGAAACAATCTCAGCTACATAGAGTACCACCTCAATAGAGTGAATATCTCCATTTTTTATCACTTACAATTCACTCAATATGACACAGGAAATAGCCTTGGCTACATAGAGTACTACCTGGATAGAGTTAACATCTCCATTTTTAAACAATTACAATTCACTCAATGTGACACAGGAAACAACCTCAGCTACATAGAGTACTACCTGGATAGAGTTAACCTCTCTATTTTTTAACAATTACAATTCACTCAATGTGACACAGGAAACAATGTCAGCTACATAGAGTACCACCACAATAGAGTGAATATCTACATTTTTTAAACAATTACAATTCACTCAATATGACACAGGAAACAACCTCAGCTACATAGAGTACTACCTGGATAGAGTTAACATCTCCATTTTTAAACAATTACAATTCCCTCAATGTGACACAAGAAACAATCTCAGCTACATAGAGTACCACCTCAATAGACTGAATATCTCCATTTTTTAACACTTAACAATTCACTCAATATGACACAGGAAATAGCCTTGGCTACATAGAGTACTACCTGGATAGAGATAACATCTCAATTTTTTAACAATTACAATTCACTCAATGTGACACAGGAAACAACCTCAGCCACATAGAGTACCACCTCAATAGAGTGAATATCTCCATTTTTTAAACAATTACACTTCACTCAATGTGACACAGGAAACAACCTCAGCTACATAGAATACTGCCTGGATAGAGTTAACATCTCCATTTTTAAACAATTACAATTCACTCAATGTGACGCAGGAAACAACCACAGCTACATAGAGTACTACCGGGATAAAGTTAACATCTCCATTTTTAAACAATTACAATTCACTCAAAGTGACACAGGAAAAAACCTCAGCTACATAGATTACTACTTCAATAGTGTGAATATCTCCATTTTTTAAACAATTACAATTCCCTCAATTTGACACAGGAAACAGCCTCAGCTAAATAGAGTACTACCTGGATAGAGTTAACATCTCCATTTTTTAACAATTACAAGTTATTCAATGTGACACAGGAAACAACCTCAGCTACATAGAGGACCACCTGAATGGAGTGAATATTTCCATTTTGTAAACCATTACAATTCACTCAATGTGACACAGGAAACAACCTCATCTACATAGAATACTGCCTGGATAGAGTTAACATCTCCATTTTGTAACAATTACAATTCACTCAATGTGACACAGGAAACAGCCTCAGCTACATAGATTACCACTTCAATAGTGTGAATATCTCCATTTTGTAAACAATTACAATTCACTCAATGTGACAAAGGAAACAACCTCAGCTACATGCAGTACTTCCTGGATAGAGTTAACATCTTCATTTTTTAACAATTACAATTCACTCAATGTGACAAAGGAAACAACCTCAGCTACATAGAGTACCACCTCAATAGAGTGAATATCTCCATTTTTTAAACAATTACAATTCACGCAATATGACACAGGAAACAGCCTCAGCAACATAGTGTACTACCTGGATAGAGTTAACATCTCCATTTTTAAACAATTACAATTCACCCAGTGTGACACAGGAAACAACCTCAGCTACATAGATTACCACTTCAATAGTGTGAATATCTCCATTTTTTAAACAATTACAATTCCCTCAATGTGACACAGGAAACAGCCTCAGATAAACAGAGTACTACCTGGATAGAGTTAACATCTCAATTTTTTAAAAAGTACAATTCACTCAATGTGACACAGGAAACAACCTCAGCTACATAGATTACCACTTTAATAGTGTGAATATATCCATTTTTTAAACAATTACAATTCCCTCAGTGTGACACAGGAAACAGCCTCAGCTAAATAGAGTACTACCTGGATAGAATTAACATCTCTATTTTTTTACAATTACAATTCACTCAGTGTGACACAGGAAACAACCTCAGCCACATAGAGTACTACCTGGATAGAGTTAACATCTCTAATTTTTAACAATTAAAATTCACTCAATGTGACACAGGAAACAACCTCAGCTACACAGAGGACCACCTCAACAGAGTGAATATCTCCATTTTTTGAACAATTACAATTCACTCAATGTGACACAGGAAACAACCTCAGCTACATAGAATACTGCCTGGATAGAGTTAACATCTCCATTTTTTAACAATTACAATTCACTCAATGTGACACAGGAAACAGCCTCACCTACATAGAGTACTACCTGGATAGAGTTAACATATCCATTTTTTAACAATTACAATTCACTCAATGTGACACAGGAAACAACCTCAGCTACATAGTTTACCACTTCAATAGTGTGAATATCTCCATTTTTTAAACAATTACAATTCACTCAATGTGACACAGGAAACAACCTCAGCTACATGCAGTACTTCCTGGATAGAATTAACATCTTCATTTTTTAACAATTACAATTCACTCAATGTGACACAGGAAACAACAACAGCTACATAGAGGACCACCTGATTGTAGTGAATATTTCCATTTTGTAAACAATTACAATTCACTCAATGTGACACAGGAAACAACCTCAGCTACATAGAGTACTACCTGGATAGAGTTAACATCTCCATTTTTAAACAATTACAATTCACTCAGTGTGACACAGCACACAACCTCAGCTACATAGATTACCACTTCAATAGTGTGAATATCTTCATTTTTAAAACAATTACAATTCCCTCAATGTGACACAGGAAACAGCCTCACCTAAACAGAGTACTACCTGGATAGAGTTAACATCTCCTGTTTTTAAAAAGTACAATTCACTCAATGTGACACAGGAAACAACCTCAGCTACATAGAGAACCACCTCAATAGAGTGAATATCTCCATTTTTTAAACAATTACAATTCACTCAATGTGACACAAGAAACAACCTAAGTTACATAGAATACTGCCTACATAGAGTTAACATCTCCATTTTTTAACAATTACAATTCACTCAATGTGACACAGGAAACAGCCTCGGCTACATAGAGTACTACCTGGATAGAGTTAACCCCTCTATTTTTTAACAATTACAATTCACTCAATGTGACACAGGAAACAACCTCAGCTACATAGAGTACCACCTCAATAGACTGAATATCTCCATTTTTTAACACTTAACAATTCACTCAATATGACACAGGAAATAGCCTTGGCTACATAGAGTACTACCTGGATAGAGATAACATCTCAATTTTTTAACAATTACAATTCACTCAATGTGACACAGGAAACAACCTCAGCCACATAGAGTACCACCTCAATAGAGTGAATATCTCCATTTTTTAAACAATTACACTTCACTCAATGTGACACAGGAAACAACCTCAGCTACATAGAATACTGCCTGGATAGAGTTAACATCTCCATTTTTAAACAATTACAATTCACTCAATGTGACACAGGAAACAACCACAGCTACATAGAGTACTACCGGGATAAAGTTAACATCTCCATTTTTAAACAATTACAATTCACTCAAAGTGACACAGGAAAAAACCTCAGCTACATAGATTACTACTTCAATAGTGTGAATATCTCCATTTTTTAAACAATTACAATTCCCTCAATTTGACACAGGAAACAGCCTCAGCTAAATAGAGTACTACCTGGATAGAGTTAACATCTCCATTTTTTAACAATTACAAGTTATTCAATGTGACACAGGAAACAACCTCAGCTACATAGAGGACCACCTGAATGGAGTGAATATTTCCATTTTGTAAACCATTACAATTCACTCAATGTGACACAGGAAACAACCTCATCTACATAGAATACTGCCTGGATAGAGTTAACATCTCCATTTTGTAACAATTACAATTCACTCAATGTGACACAGGAAACAGCCTCAGCTACATAGATTACCACTTCAATAGTGTGAATATCTCCATTTTGTAAACAATTACAATTCACTCAATGTGACAAAGGAAACAACCTCAGCTACATGCAGTACTTCCTGGATAGAGTTAACATCTTCATTTTTTAACAATTACAATTCACTCAATGTGACAAAGGAAACAACCTCAGCTACATAGAGTACCACCTCAATAGAGTGAATATCTCCATTTTTTAAACAATTACAATTCACGCAATATGACACAGGAAACAGCCTCAGCAACATAGTGTACTACCTGGATAGAGTTAACATCTCCATTTTTAAACAATTACAATTCACCCAGTGTGACACAGGAAACAACCTCAGCTACATAGATTACCACTTCAATAGTGTGAATATCTCCATTTTTTAAACAATTACAATTCCCTCAATGTGACACAGGAAACAGCCTCAGATAAACAGAGTACTACCTGGATAGAGTTAACATCTCAATTTTTTAAAAAGTACAATTCACTCAATGTGACACAGGAAACAACCTCAGCTACATAGATTACCACTTTAATAGTGTGAATATATCCATTTTTTAAACAATTACAATTCCCTCAGTGTGACACAGGAAACAGCCTCAGCTAAATAGAGTACTACCTGGATAGAATTAACATCTCTATTTTTTTACAATTACAATTCACTCAGTGTGACACAGGAAACAACCTCAGCCACATAGAGTACTACCTGGATAGAGTTAACATCTCTAATTTTTAACAATTAAAATTCACTCAATGTGACACAGGAAACAACCTCAGCTACATAGAATACTGCCTGGATAGAGTTAACATCTCCATTTTTAAACAATTACAATTCACTCAATGTGACACAGGAAACAACCACAGCTACATAGAGTACTACCGGGATAAAGTTAACATCTCCATTTTTAAACAATTACAATTCACTCAAAGTGACACAGGAAAAAACCTCAGCTACATAGATTACTACTTCAATAGTGTGAATATCTCCATTTTTTAAACAATTACAATTCCCTCAATTTGACACAGGAAACAGCCTCAGCTAAATAGAGTACTACCTGGATAGAGTTAACATCTCCATTTTTTAACAATTACAAGTTATTCAATGTGACACAGGAAACAACCTCAGCTACATAGAGGACCACCTGAATGGAGTGAATATTTCCATTTTGTAAACCATTACAATTCACTCAATGTGACACAGGAAACAACCTCATCTACATAGAATACTGCCTGGATAGAGTTAACATCTCCATTTTGTAACAATTACAATTCACTCAATGTGACACAGGAAACAGCCTCAGCTACATAGATTACCACTTCAATAGTGTGAATATCTCCATTTTGTAAACAATTACAATTCACTCAATGTGACAAAGGAAACAACCTCAGCTACATGCAGTACTTCCTGGATAGAGTTAACATCTTCATTTTTTAACAATTACAATTCACTCAATGTGACAAAGGAAACAACCTCAGCTACATAGAGTACCACCTCAATAGAGTGAATATCTCCATTTTTTAAACAATTACAATTCACGCAATATGACACAGGAAACAGCCTCAGCAACATAGTGTACTACCTGGATAGAGTTAACATCTCCATTTTTAAACAATTACAATTCACCCAGTGTGACACAGGAAACAACCTCAGCTACATAGATTACCACTTCAATAGTGTGAATATCTCCATTTTTTAAACAATTACAATTCCCTCAATGTGACACAGGAAACAGCCTCAGATAAACAGAGTACTACCTGGATAGAGTTAACATCTCAATTTTTTAAAAAGTACAATTCACTCAATGTGACACAGGAAACAACCTCAGCTACATAGATTACCACTTTAATAGTGTGAATATATCCATTTTTTAAACAATTACAATTCCCTCAGTGTGACACAGGAAACAGCCTCAGCTAAATAGAGTACTACCTGGATAGAATTAACATCTCTATTTTTTTACAATTACAATTCACTCAGTGTGACACAGGAAACAACCTCAGCCACATAGAGTACTACCTGGATAGAGTTAACATCTCTAATTTTTAACAATTAAAATTCACTCAATGTGACACAGGAAACAACCTCAGCTACACAGAGGACCACCTCAACAGAGTGAATATCTCCATTTTTTGAACAATTACAATTCACTCAATGTGACACAGGAAACAACCTCAGCTACATAGAATACTGCCTGGATAGAGTTAACATCTCCATTTTTTAACAATTACAATTCACTCAATGTGACACAGGAAACAGCCTCACCTACATAGAGTACTACCTGGATAGAGTTAACATATCCATTTTTTAACAATTACAATTCACTCAATGTGACACAGGAAACAACCTCAGCTACATAGTTTACCACTTCAATAGTGTGAATATCTCCATTTTTTAAACAATTACAATTCACTCAATGTGACACAGGAAACAACCTCAGCTACATGCAGTACTTCCTGGATAGAATTAACATCTTCATTTTTTAACAATTACAATTCACTCAATGTGACACAGGAAACAACAACAGCTACATAGAGGACCACCTGATTGTAGTGAATATTTCCATTTTGTAAACAATTACAATTCACTCAATGTGACACAGGAAACAACCTCAGCTACATAGAGTACTACCTGGATAGAGTTAACATCTCCATTTTTAAACAATTACAATTCACTCAGTGTGACACAGCAAACAACCTCAGCTACATAGATTACCACTTCAATAGTGTGAATATCTTCATTTTTAAAACAATTACAATTCCCTCAATGTGACACAGGAAACAGCCTCACCTAAACAGAGTACTACCTGGATAGAGTTAACATCTCCTGTTTTTAAAAAGTACAATTCACTCAATGTGACACAGGAAACAACCTCAGCTACATAGAGAACCACCTCAATAGAGTGAATATCTCCATTTTTTAAACAATTACAATTCACTCAATGTGACACAAGAAACAACCTAAGTTACATAGAATACTGCCTACATAGAGTTAACATCTCCATTTTTTAACAATTACAATTCACTCAATGTGACACAGGAAACAGCCTGAGCTACATAGAGTACTACCTGGATAGAGTTAACATATCCGTTTTTTAACAATTACAATTCACTCAATGAGACAGGAAACAACCTCAGCTACATAGATTACCACTTCAATAGTGTGAATATCTCCATTTTTTTAAAAATTACAATTCACTCAATGTGACACAGAAAACAACCTCAGCTACATGCAGTACTTCCTGGATAGAGTTAACATCTTCATTTTTTAACAATTACAATTCACTCAATGTGACACAGGAAATATCCTCAGCTACATAGATTACCACTTCAATAGTGTGAATATCTCCATTTTTTAAACAATTACAATTCCCTCAATGTGACACAGGAAACAGCCTCAGCTAAATAGAGTACTACCTGGATAGAGTTAACATCAACATTTTTTAACAATTACAGTTCACTCAATTTGACACAGGAAAAAAAGTCAGCTATATAGCGGACAACCTGAATGGAGTGAAAATTTGCATTTTGTAAACAATTACAATTCACTCAATGTGACACAGGAAACAACCTCAGCTACATAGAGGACCACCTGATTGGAGTGAATATTACCATTTTGTAAACAATTACAATTCACTCAGTATGACACAGGAAACAACCTCAGCTACATAGAGTACTACCTGGATACAGTTAACATCTTCATTTTTAAACAATTACAATTCACTCAGTGTGACACAGGAAACAACCTCAGCTACATAGATTACCACTTCAATAGTGTGAATATCTCCATTTTATAAACAATTACAATTCCCTCAATGTGACACAGGAAACAGCCTCAGCTAAACAGAGTACAACCTGGATAGAGTTAACATCTCCATTTTTGAAAAAGTACAATTCACTCAATGTGACACAGGAAACAACCTCAGCTACATAGATTACCACTTTAATCGTGTGAATATATCCATTTTTTAAACAATTAGAATTCCCTCAATGTGACACAGGAAACAACCTCAGCTAAATAGAGTACTACCTGGATAGAGTTAACATCTCTATTTTTTAACAATTACAATTCACTCAGTGTGACACAGGAAAAAACCTCAGCCACATAGAGTACTAACTAGATAGAGTTAACATCTCTAATTTTTAACAATTACAATTCACTCAATGTGACACAGGAAACAACCTCAGCTACATAGAATACTGCCTGGATAGAGTTAACAACTCCATTTTTTAACAATTACAATTCACTCAGTGTGACACAGGAAACAGCCTAAGCTACATAGAGTACTACCTGGATAGAGTTAACATATCCGTTTTTTAACAATTACAATTCACTCAATGTGACACAGGAAACAACCTCAGCTACATAGTTTACCACTTCAATAGTGTGAATATCTCCATTTTTTAAACAAGTACAATTCACTCAATGTGACACAGGAAACAACCTCAGCTACATGCAGTACTTCCTGGATAGAATTAACATCTTCATTTTTTAACAATTACAATTCACTCAATGTGACACAGGAAACAACCTCAGCTACATAGAGGACCACCTGATTGGAGTGAATATTTCCATTTTGTAAACAATTACAATTCACTCAATGTGACACAGGAAACAACCTCAGCTACATAGAGTACTACCTGGATATAATTAACATCTCCAGTTTTAAACAATTACAAATCACTCGGTGTGACACAGCAAACAACCTCAGCTACATAGATTACCAATTCAATAGTGTGAATATCTCCATTTTTTAAACAATTACAATTCCCTCAATGTGACAAAGGAAACAGCATCACGTAAACAGAGTACTCCCTGGATAGAGTTAACATCTCCATTTTTTAAAAAGTACAATTCACTCAATGTGACACAGGAAACAACCTCAGCTACATAGAGGACCACCTCAATAGAGTGAATATCTCCATTTTTTAAACAAATACAATTCACTCAATGTGACACAAGAAACAACCTAAGCTACATAGAATACTGCCTACATAGAGTTAATATCTCCATTATTTAACAATTACAATTCACTCAATGTGACACAGGAAACAGCCTCAGCTACATAGAGTACTACCTAGATAGAGTTAACATATCCGTTTTTTAACAATTACAATTCACTCAATGAGACAGGAAACAACCTCAGCTACATAGATTACCACTTCAATAGTGTGAATATCTCCATTTTGTAAAAAATTACAATTCACTCAATGTGACACAGGAAACAACCTCAGCTACATGCAGTACTTCCTGGATAGAGTTAACATCTCCATTTTTTAACAATTACAATTCACTCAATTTGACACAGGAAAAAATGTCAGCTACATAGCAGACAACCTGAATGGAGTGAATATTTGCATTTTGTAAACAATTACAATTCACCCAATGTGACACAGGAAACAACTTCAGCTACATAGAGTACTACCTGCATAGAGTTAACATCTCCATTTTTTAACTATTCCAATTCACTCAATGTGACACAGGAAACAAACTCAGCTACATAGAATACTGCCTGGAAAGAGTTAACATCTCCATTTTTTAACAATTATAATTCACTCAATGTGACACAGCAAACAGCCTCAGCTACATAGAGTACCACTTCAATAGTGTGAATATCTCCATTTTTTAAACAATTACAATTCCCTCAATGTGACAAAGGTAACAGCCTCACGTAAACAGAGTACTACCTGGATATATTTAACATCTCCATTTTTTAAAAAGTACAATTCACTCAATGTGACACAGGAAACAACCTCAGCTACATAGAGGACCACCTCAATAGAGTGAATATCTCCATTTTTTAAACAATTACAATTCATTCAATGTGACACAGGAAACAAACTAAGCTACATAGAATACTGCCTGGATAGAGTTAACATCTCCATTATTTAACAATTACAAGTCACTCAATGTGACACAGGAAACAGCCTCAGCTACATAGAGTACTACCTGGATAGAGTTAACATATCCGTTTTTTAACAATTACAATTCACTCAATGAGAGAGGAAACAACCTCAGCTACATAGATTACCACTTCAATAGTGTGAATATCTCCATTTTTTAAACAATTACAATTCACTCAATGTGACACAGGAAACAACCTCAGATACAGGCAGTACTTCCTGGATAGAGTTAACATCTTCATTTTTTAACAATTACAATTCACTCAATGTGACACAGGAAACAACCTCAGCTACATAGAGGACCACCTGATTGTAGTGAATATTTCCATTTTGTAAACAATTACAATTCACTCAATGTGACACAGGAAACAACCTGAGCTACGTAGAGTACTACCTGGATAGAGTTAACATCTCCATTTTTAAACAATTACAATTCACTCAGTGTGACACAGCAAACAACCTCAGCTACATAGATTACCACTTCAATAGTGTGAATATCTCCATTTTTTAAACAATTACAATTCCCTCAATGTGACACAGGAAACATCCTCAGCTAAATAGAGTACTTCCTGGATAAAGTTAACCTCTCCATTTTTTAACAATTACAATTCACTCAATTTGACACAGGAAAAAACGTCAGCTACATAGCGGACAACATGAATGGAGTGAATATTTCCATTTTGTAAACAATTACAATTCATTCAATGTGACACAGGAAACAACCTCAGCTACATAGAGTACTACCTGGATAGAGTTAACATCTCCATTTTCTAACTATACCAATTCACTCAATGTGACACAGGAAACAACCTCAGCTATATAGAGTACCACCTCAATAGAGTGAATATCTCCATTTTTAAAAAAATTACAATTCACTCAATGTGACACAGGAAACAGCCTCAGCTACATAGAGGACCACCTGATTGGAGTGAATATTTCCATTTTGTAAACAATTACAATTCATTCAATGTGACAAAGGAAACAACCTCAGCTACATAGATTACAACTTCAATAGTGTAAATATCTCCATTTTTTAAACAATTACAATTCCCTCAATGTGACACAGGAAACAGCCTCAGCCACATAGAGTACCACCTCAATAGAGTGAATATCTCCATTTTTTAAACAATTACAATTCCCTCAATGTGACACAGGAAACATCCTCAGCCACATAGAGTACCACCTCAATAAAGTGAATATCTCCATTTTTTAAACAGTTACAATTCACACACTGTGACACAGGAAACAACCTCAGCTACATAGATTACCACTTCAATAGTGTGAATATCTCCATTTTTTAAACAATTACAATTCACTCAATGTGACACAGGAAACAACCTCAGCTACATGCAGTACTTCCTGGATAGAGTTAACATCTTCATTTTTTAACAATTACAATTCACTCAATGTGACACAGGAAACAACCTCAGCTACATAGAGGACCACCTGATTGGAGTGAATATTTCCATTTTGTAAACAATTACAATTCACTCAATGTGACACAGGAAACAACCTGAGCTACATAGAGTACTACCTGGATAGAGTTAACATCTCCATTTATAAACAATTACAATTCACTCAATGTGACACAGGAAACAATCTCAGCTACATAGAGTACCACCTTAATAGAGTGAATATCTCCATTTTTTAACACTTACAATTCACTCAATATGACACAGGAAACAGCCTCGGCTACATAGAGTACTACCAGGATAGAGTTAACATCATCAATTTTTTAAAAATTACAATTCACTCAATGTGACACAGGAAACAGGCTCAGCTACATAGGGTACTACCTAACATCTCCATATTTTCACAATTACAATTCATTCAGTGTGACACAGGAAACAACCTCAGCTACATAGAATACTGCCTGGATAGAGTTAACATCTCCATTTTTTAACAATTACAATTCACTCAATGTGACACAGGAAACAGCCTCAGCTACATAGAGTACTACCTGGATAGAGTTAACATATCCATTTTTAACAATTACAATTCACTCAATGTGACACAGGAAACAACCTCAGCTACATAGTTTACCAGTTCAATAGTGTGAATATCTCCATTTTTTAAACAATTACAATTCACTCAATGTGACACAGGAAACAACCTCTGCTACATGCAGTACTTCCTGGATAGAATTAACATCTTCATGTTTTAACAATTACAATTCACTCAATGTGACACAGGAAACAACCTCAGCTACATAGAGGACCACCTGATTGGAGTGAATATTTCCATTTTGTAAACAATTACAATTCACTCAATGTAACACAGGAAACAACCTCAGCTACATAGAGTACTACCTGGATATAATTAACATCTCCAGTTTTAAACAATTACAAATCACTCGGTGTGACACAGCAAACAACCTCAGCTACATAGATTACCAATTCAATAGTGTGAATATCTCCATTTTTTAAACAATTACAATTCCCTCAATGTGACAAAGGAAACAGCATCACGTAAACAGAGTACTCCCTGGATAGAGTTAACATCTCCATTTTTTAAAAAGTACAATTCACTCAATGTGACACAGGAAACAACCTCAGCTACATAGAGGACCACCTCAATAGAGTGAATATCTCCATTTTTTAAACAAATACAATTCACTCAATGTGACACAAGAAACAACCTAAGCTACATAGAATACTGCCTACATAGAGTTAATATCTCCATTATTTAACAATTACAATTCACTCAATGTGACACAGGAAACAGCCTCAGCTACATAGAGTACTACCTAGATAGAGTTAACATATCCGTTTTTTAACAATTACAATTCACTCAATGAGACAGGAAACAACCTCAGCTACATAGATTACCACTTCAATAGTGTGAATATCTCCATTTTGTAAAAAATTACAATTCACTCAATGTGACACAGGAAACAACCTCAGCTACATGCAGTACTTCCTGGATAGAGTTAACATCTCCATTTTTTAACAATTACAATTCACTCAATTTGACACAGGAAAAAATGTCAGCTACATAGCGGACAACCTGAATGGAGTGAATATTTGCATTTTGTAAACAATTACAATTCACCCAATGTGACACAGGAAACAACTTCAGCTACATAGAGTACTACCTGCATAGAGTTAACATTTCCATTTTTTAACTATTCCAATTCACTCAATGTGACACAGGAAACAAACTCAGCTACATAGAATACTGCCTGGAAAGAGTTAACATCTCCATTTTTTAACAATTATAATTCACTCAATGTGACACAGCAAACAGCCTCAGCTACATAGAGTACCACTTCAATAGTGTGAATATCTCCATTTTTTAAACAATTACAATTCCCTCAATGTGACAAAGGTAACAGCCTCACGTAAACAGAGTACTACCTGGATATATTTAACATCTCCATTTTTTAAAAAGTACAATTCACTCAATGTGACACAGGAAACAACCTCAGCTACATAGAGGACCACCTCAATAGAGTGAATATCTCCATTTTTTAAACAATTACAATTCATTCAATGTGACACAGGAAACAAACTAAGCTACATAGAATACTGCCTGGATAGAGTTAACATCTCCATTATTTAACAATTACAAGTCACTCAATGTGACACAGGAAACAGCCTCAGCTACATAGAGTACTACCTGGATAGAGTTAACATATCCGTTTTTTAACAATTACAATTCACTCAATGAGAGAGGAAACAACCTCAGCTACATAGATTACCACTTCAATAGTGTGAATATCTCCATTTTTTAAACAATTACAATTCACTCAATGTGACACAGGAAACAACCTCAGATACAGGCAGTACTTCCTGGATAGAGTTAACATCTTCATTTTTTAACAATTACAATTCACTCAATGTGACACAGGAAACAACCTCAGCTACATAGAGGACCACCTGATTGTAGTGAATATTTCCATTTTGTAAACAATTACAATTCACTCAATGTGACACAGGAAACAACCTGAGCTACGTAGAGTACTACCTGGATAGAGTTAACATCTCCATTTTTAAACAATTACAATTCACTCAGTGTGACACAGCAAACAACCTCAGCTACATAGATTACCACTTCAATAGTGTGAATATCTCCATTTTTTAAACAATTACAATTCCCTCAATGTGACACAGGAAACATCCTCAGCTAAATAGAGTACTTCCTGGATAAAGTTAACCTCTCCATTTTTTAACAATTACAATTCACTCAATTTGACACAGGAAAAAACGTCAGCTACATAGCGGACAACATGAATGGAGTGAATATTTCCATTTTGTAAACAATTACAATTCATTCAATGTGACACAGGAAACAACCTCAGCTACATAGAGTACTACCTGGATAGAGTTAACATCTCCATTTTCTAACTATACCAATTCACTCAATGTGACACAGGAAACAACCTCAGCTATATAGAGTACCACCTCAATAGAGTGAATATCTCCATTTTTAAAAAAATTACAATTCACTCAATGTGACACAGGAAACAGCCTCAGCTACATAGAGGACCACCTGATTGGAGTGAATATTTCCATTTTGTAAACAATTACAATTCATTCAATGTGACAAAGGAAACAACCTCAGCTACATAGATTACAACTTCAATAGTGTAAATATCTCCATTTTTTAAACAATTACAATTCCCTCAATGTGACACAGGAAACAGCCTCAGCCACATAGAGTACCACCTCAATAGAGTGAATATCTCCATTTTTTAAACAATTACAATTCCCTCAATGTGACACAGGAAACATCCTCAGCCACATAGAGTACCACCTCAATAAAGTGAATATCTCCATTTTTTAAACAGTTACAATTCACACACTGTGACACAGGAAACAACCTCAGCTACATAGATTACCACTTCAATAGTGTGAATATCTCCATTTTTTAAACAATTACAATTCACTCAATGTGACACAGGAAACAACCTCAGCTACATGCAGTACTTCCTGGATAGAGTTAACATCTTCATTTTTTAACAATTACAATTCACTCAATGTGACACAGGAAACAACCTCAGCTACATAGAGGACCACCTGATTGGAGTGAATATTTCCATTTTGTAAACAATTACAATTCACTCAATGTGACACAGGAAACAACCTGAGCTACATAGAGTACTACCTGGATAGAGTTAACATCTCCATTTTTAAACAATTACAATTCACTCAATGTGACACAGGAAACAATCTCAGCTACATAGAGTACCACCTTAATAGAGTGAATATCTCCATTTTTTAACACTTACAATTCACTCAATATGACACAGGAAACAGCCTCGGCTACATAGAGTACTACCAGGATAGAGTTAACATCATCAATTTTTTAAAAATTACAATTCACTCAATGTGACACAGGAAACAGGCTCAGCTACATAGGGTACTACCTAACATCTCCATATTTTCACAATTACAATTCATTCAGTGTGACACAGGAAACAACCTCAGCTACATAGATTACCACTTCAATAGAGTGAATATCTCCATTTTTTAACACTTACAATTCACTCAATATGACACAGGAAACAGCCTCGGCTACATAGAGTACTACCTGGATAGAGTTAACCCCTCTATTTTTTAACAATTACAATTCACTCAATGTGACACAGGAAACAACCTCAGCTACATAGAGGACCACCTGATTGGAGTGAATATTTCCATTTTGTAAACAATTACAATTCACTCAATATGACCCAGGAAACAACCTCAGCTACATAGAGTACTACCTGGATAGAGTTAACATCTCCATTTTTTAAAAAGTACACTTCACTCAATGTGACACAGGAAACAACCTAAGCTACATAGATTACCACTTTAATCGTGTGAATATATCCATTTTTTAAACAATTACAATTCCCTCAATGTGACACAGGAAACAGCCTCAGCTAAATAGAGTACTACCTGGATGGAGTTAACATCTCTCTTTTTTAACAATTACAATTCACTCAGTGTGACACAGGAAACAACCTCAGCCACATAGAGTACTACCTAGATAGAGTTAACATCTCTAATTTTTAACAATTACAATTCACTCAATGTGACACAGGAAACAACCTCAGCTACATAGAGGACCACCTCAATAGAGTGAATATCTCCATTTTTAAAACAATTACAATTCACTCAATGTGACACAGGAAACAGCCTCAGCTACATAGAGTACTACCTGGATAGAGTTAACATAACCGTTTTTTAACAATTACAATTCACTCAATGTGACACAGGAAACAACCTCAGCTACATAGTTTACCACTTCAATAGTGTGAATATCTCCATTTTTTAAACAATTACAATTCACTCAATATGACACAGGAAACAACCTCTGCTACATGCAGTACTTCCTGGATAGAGTTAACATCTTCATTTTTTAACAATTACAATTCACTCAATGTGACACAGGAAACAACCTCAGCTACATAGAGGACCACCTGATTGGAGTGAATATTTCCATTTTGTAAAAAATTACAATTCACTCAATGTGACACAGGAAACAACCTCAGCTACATGCAGTACTTCCTGGATAGAGTTAACATCTTCATTTTTTAACAATTACAATTCCCTCAATGTGACACAGGAAACAGCCTCAGCCACATAGATAACCACCTCAATAGAGTGAATATCTCCATTTTTTAAACAATTAAAAATCACTCAATGTGACACAAGAAACAACCTCAGCTACATAGAGTACTACCTGGATATAATTAACATCTCCATTTTTAAACAATTACAAATCACTCGGTGTGACACAGCAAACAACCTCAGCTACATAGATTACCACTTCAATAGTGTGAATATCTCCATTTTTTAAACAATTACAATTCCCTCAATGTGACAAAGGAAACAGCATCACCTAAACAGAGTACTACCTGGATAGAGTTAACATCTCCATTTTTTAACAATTACAATTCACTCAATTTGACAGAGGAAACAACCTCAGCTACACAGAGGACGACCTGAATGGAGTGAATATTTCCATTTTGTAAACAATTATAATTCCCTCAATGTGACACAGGAAATAATCTTAGCTACATAGAGTACTACATAGAGTTAACATCTCCATTTTTTAACTATTACAATTCACTCAATGTGACACAGGAAATAACCACAGCTACATAGAGTACTACCGGGATAGAGTTAACATCTCCATTTTTAAACAATTACAATTCACTCAATGTGACACAGGAAACAATCTCAGCTACGTAGAGTACCACCTCAATAGAGTGAATATCAACATTTTTTAACACTTACAATTCACTCAATATGACACAGGAAACAGCCTCGGCTACATAGAGTACTACCTGGATAGAGTTAACATCACCAATGTTTTAAAAATTACAATTAACTCAATGTGACACAGGAAACAACCTCAGCTACATAGAGTACTACCTGGATAGAGTTAACATCTCCATTTTTTAACAATAACAATTCACTCAATGTGACACAGGAAACAACCTCAGCTACATAGAGGACCTCCTCAATTGAGTGAATATCTCCATTTTTTAACAATTACAATTCACTCAATGTGACACAGGAAACAGCCATCAGCTACATAGAGGACCACCTGAATAGAGTGAATATTTCCATTTTTTAAACAATTACAATTCACTCAATGTGACACAGGAAACAACTTCAGCTACATAGAGGACCACCTGATTGGAGTGAATATTTCCATTTTGTAAACAATTACAATTCACTCAATGTGACACAGGAAACAACCTCAGCTCCATGCAGTACTTCCTGGATAGAGTTAACATCGTCATTTTTTAAAAATTACAATTCACTCAATGTGACACAGGAAACAACCTCAGCTACATACAGGACCACCTGACTGGAGTGAATATTTCCATTTTGTAAACAATTACAATTCACTCAATATGACACAGGAAACATCCTCAGCTACATAGAGTACTACCTGGATAGAGTTAACATCTCCATTTTTAAACAATTACAATTCACTCAGTGTGACACAGGAAACAACCTCAGCTACATAGATTACCACTTCAATAGTGTGAATATCTCCATTTTTTAAACAATTACCATTCCCTCAATGTGACACAGGAAACAGCCTCAGCTAAACAGAGTAGTACCTGGATAGAGTTAACATCTCCATTTTTTTAAAAGTACAATTCACTCAATGTGACACAGGAAAGAACCTCAGCTACATAGATTACAACTTCAATAGTGTGAATATCTCCATTTTTTAAACAATTACAATTCCCTCAATGTGACACCGGAAACAGCCTCAGCTAAATAGAGTACTACCTGGATAGAGTTAACATCTCCATTTTTTAACAATTACAATTCACTCAATTTAACAGAGGAAACAACCTCAGCTACACAGAGGACGACCTGAATGAAGTGAATATTTCCATTTTGTAAACAATTATAATTCCCTCAATGTGACACAGGAAATAATCTTAGCTACATAGAGTACTACATAGAGTTAACATCTCCATTTTTTAACTATTACAATTCACTCAATGTGACACAGGAAATAACCTAAGCTACATAGAGTACTACCGGGATAGAGTTAACATCTCCATTTTTAAACAATTACATTTCACTCAATGTGACACAGGAAACAATCTCAGCTACGTAGAGTACCACCTCAATAGAGTGAATATCAACATTTTTTAACACTTACAATTCACTCAATATGACACAGGAAACAGCCTCGGCTACATAGAGTACTACCTGGATAGAGTTAACATCACCAATGTTTTAAAAATTACAATTAACTCAATGTGACACAGGAAACAACCTCAGCTACATAGAGTACTACCTGGATAGAGTTAACATCTCCATTTTTTAACAATTACAATTCACTCAATGTGACACAGGAAACAACCTCAGCAACATAGAGGACCTCCTCAATTGAGTGAATATCTCCATTTTTTAACAATTACAATTCACTCAATGTGACACAGGAAACAGCCTCAGCTACATAGAGGACCACCTGAATAGAGTGAATATATCCATTTTTTAAACAATTACAATTCACTCAATGTGACACAGGAAACAGCCTCAGCTACATAGAGGACCTCCTCAATTGAGTGAATATCTCCATTTTTTAACAATTACAATTCACTCAATGTGACACAGGAAGCAGCCTGTGCTACATAGAGTACTAGCTGGATAGAGTTACCATCTCCTTTTTTTAACTAGTACTATTCACTTAATGTGACACAGGAAATAACCTCAGCTACATAGAGGACCACCTGAATTCAGTGAATATTTCCATTTTTTAAACAATTACAATTCACTCAATTTGAACCAGGAAACAGCCTCAGCCACATAGAGTACCACCTCAATAGAGTGAATATCTCCATTTTTTAAACAATTACAATTCCCTCAATGTGACACAGGAAACAGCCTCAGCCACATAGAGTACTACCTGGATAGAGTTAACCGCTCTATTTTTTAACAATTACAATTCAGTCAATGTGACACAGGAAACAACCTCAGCTACATAGAGGACCTCCTCAATTGAGTGAATATCTCCATTTTTTAACAATTACAATTCACTCAATGTGACACAGGAAACAGCCTCAGCTACATACAGGACCTCCTCAATTGAGTGAATATCTCAATTTTTTAAACAATTACAATTCACTCAATGTGACATAGGAAACAGCCTCAGCTACATAGAGGACCTCCTCAATTGAGTGAATATCTCCATTTTTTAACAATTACAATTCACTCAATGTGACACAGGAAACAACCTCAGCTACATAGATTACCACTTCAATAGTGTGAATATCTCCATTTTTTAAACAATTACAATTCCCTCAATGTGACATAGGAGACAGCCTCAGCCACATAGAGTACCACCTCAATAGAGTGAATATCTCCATTTTTTAAACAGTTAAAATTCACTCAGTGTGACACAGGAAACAACCTCAGCTACATAGAGTACTACCTGGATAAAGTTAACATATTCATTTTTAAACAATTACAATTCACTCAATGTGACACAGGAAACAATCTCAGCTACATAGAGTACCACCTCAATAGAGTGAATATCTCCATTTTTTAACAATTACAATTCACTCAATATGACACAGGAAACAGCCTCGGCTACATAGAGTGTTACCTGGATAGAGTTAACGACATCAATTTTTTAAAAATTACAATTCACTCAATGTGACACAGGAAACAGGCTCAGCTATATAGGGTACTACCTAACATCTCCATATTTTCACAATTACAATTCACTCAATGTGACACAGGAAACAATCTCAGCTACATAGAGTACCACCTCAATAGAGTGAATAACTCCATTTTTTAACACTTACAATTCGCTCAATATGACACAGGAAACAGCCTCGGGTACATAGAGTACTACCTGGATAGAGTTAACATCTCCATTTTTTAAAAAGTACAATTCACTCAATGTGACACAGGAAACAACCTCAGCTACATAGATTACAACTTCAATAGTGTGAATATCTCCATTTTTTAAACAATTACAATTTCCTCAATGTGACACCAGAAACAACCTCAGCTAAATAGAGTACTGCCTGGATAGAGTTAACATCTCCATTTTTTAACAATTACAATTCACTCAATTTGACACAGGAAACAACCTCAGCTACACAGAGGACCACCAGAATGGAGTGAATATTTCCATTTTGTAAACAATTATAATTCACTCAATGTGACACAGGAAATAATCTTAGCTACATAGAGTACTACCTGGATAGAGTTAACATCTCCATTTTTTAACTATTACAATTCACTCAATGTGACACAGGAAATAACCTCAGCTACACAGAGGACCACCTGAATTCAGTGAATATTTCCATTTTTTAAACAATTACAATTCACTCAATGTGACACAGGAAACAATCTCAGCTACATAGAGTACCACCTCAATAGAGTGAATATCTCCATTTTTTAACAATTACAATTCACTCAATATGACACAGGAAACAGCCTCGGCTACATAGAGTGTTACCTGGATAGAGTTAACGACATCAATTTTTTAAAAATTACAATTCACTCAATGTGACACAGGAAACAGGCTCAGCTATATAGGGTACTACCTAACATCTCCATATTTTCACAATTACAATTCACTCAATGTGACACAGGAAACAATCTCAGCTACATAGAGTACCACCTCAATAGAGTGAATAACTCCATTTTTTAACACTTACAATTCGCTCAATATGACACAGGAAACAGCCTCGGGTACATAGAGTACTACTTGGATAGAGTTAACATCTCCATTTTTTAACAATTACAATTCACTCAATGTGACACAGGAAACAACTTCAGCTACATAGAGGACCACCTGAGTGGAGTGAATATTTCCATTTTGTAAACAATTACAATTCACTCAATGTGACACAGGAAACAACCTCAGCTCCATGCAGTACTTCCTGGATAGAGTTAACATCGTCATTTTTTAAAAATTACAATTCACTCAATGTGACACAGGAAACAACCTCAGCTACATAGAGGACCACCTGACTGGAGTGAATATTTCCATTTTGTAAACAATTACAATTCACTCAATATGACACAGGAAACAACCTCAGCTACATAGATTACCACTTCAATAGTGTGAATATCTCCATTTTTTAAAAAATTACCATTCCCTCAATGTGACACAGGAAACAGCCTCAGCTAAACAGAGTACTACCTGGATAGAGTTAACATCTCCATTTTTTAAAAAGTACAATTCACTCAATGTGACACAGGAAACAACCTCAGCTACATAGATTACAACTTCAATAGTGTGAATATCTCCATTATTTAAACAATTACCATTCCCTCAATGTGACACAGGAAACAGCCTCAGCTAAACAGAGTACTACCTGGATAGAGTTAACATCTCCATTTTTTAAAAAGTACAATTCACTCAATGTGACACAGGAAACAACCTCAGCTACATAGATTACAACTTCAATAGTGTGAATATCTCCATTTTTTAAACAATTACAATTTCCTCAATGTGACACCAGAAACAACCTCAGCTAAATAGAGTACTACCTGGATAGAGTTAACATCTCCATTTTTTAACAATTACAATTCACTCAATTTGACACAGGAAACAACCTCAGCTACACAGAGGACCACCAGAATGGAGTGAATATTTCCATTTTGTAAACAATTATAATTCACTCAATGTGACACAGGAAATAATCTTAGCTACATAGAGTACTACCTGGATAGAGTTAACATCTCCATTTTTTAACTATTACAATTCACTCAATGTGACACAGGAAATAACCTCAGCTACACAGAGGACCCCCTGAATTCAGTGAATATTTCCATTTTTTAAACAATTACAATTCACTCAATGTGACACAGGAAACAACCTCAGCTACATAGAGTCCTACCTGGTTAAGTTAACATCTCCATTTTTAAACAATTACAATTCACTCAATGTGACACAGGAAACAATCTCAGCTACATAGAGTACCACCTCAATAGAGTGAATATCAACATTTTTTAACGCTTACAATTCACTCAATATGACACAGGAAACTGCCTCGGCTACATAGAGTACTACCTGGATAGAGTTAACCTCACCAATTTTTTAAAAATTACAATTCACTCAATGTGACAGAGGAAACAACCTCAGCTACATAGAGTACTACCTGGATAGAGTTAACATCTCCATTTTTTAACAATTACAATTCACTCAATGTGACACAGGAAACAACCTCAGCTACATAGAGGACCTCCTCAATTGAGTGAATATCTCCATTTTTTAACAATTACAATTCACTCAATGTGACACAGGAAACAACCTCAGCTACATAGATTACCACTTCAATAGTGTGAATATCTCCATTTTTTAAACAATTACAATTCCCACAATGTGACATAGGAAACAGCCTCAGCCACATAGAGTACCACCTCAATAGAGTGAATATCTCCATTTTTTAAACAGTTATAATTCACTCAGTGTGACACAGGAAACAACCTCAGCTACATAGAGTACTACCTGGATAGAGTTAACATCACCAATTTTTTAAAAATTACAATTCATTCAATGTGATACAGGAAACAACCTCAGCTACATAGAGTACTACCTGGATAGAGTTAACATCTCCATTTTTTAACAATTACAATTCACTCAATGTGACACAGGAAACAACCTCAGCTACATAGAGGACCTCCTCAATTGAGTGAATATCTCCATTTTTTTACAATTACAATTCACTCAATGAGACACAGGAAACAACCTCAGCTACATAGATTACCACTTCAATAGTGTGAATATCTCCATTTTTTAAACAATTACAATTCCCTCAATGTGACATAGGAAACAGCCTCAGCCACATAGAGTACCACCTCAATAGAGTGAATATCTCCATTTTTTAAAAAGTTATAATTCACTCAGTGTGACACAGGAAACAACCTCAGCTACATAGAGTACTACCTGGATAAAGTTAACATATTCATTTTTAAACAATTACAATTCACTCAATGTGACACAGGAAACAATTTCAGCTACATAGAGTACCACCTCAATAGAGTGAATATCTACATTTTTTAACACTTACAATTCACTCAATATGACACAGGAAACAGCCTCAGCTACATAGAGGGCTGCCTGGATAGAGTTAACATCATCAATTTTTTAAAAATTACAATTCACTCAATGTGACACAGGAAACAGGCTCAGCTACATAGGGTACTACCTAACATCTCCATATTTTCACAATTACAATTCACTCAATGTGACACAGGAAACAATCTCAGCTACATAGAGTACCACCTCAATAGAGTGAATAACTCCATTTTTTAACACTTACAATTCACTCAATATGACACAGGAAACAGCCTCGGCTACATAGTGTACTACCTGGATAGAGTTAAAATCTCCATTTTTTAACAATTACAATTCACTCAATGTGACACAGGAAAAAACCTCAGCTACATAGAGGACCTCCTCAATTGAGTGAATATCTCCATTTTTTAACAATTACAATTCACTCAATGTGACACAGGAAACAGCCTCAGCTACATAGAGGACCACCTGAATAGAGTGAATATATCCATTTTTTAAACAATTACAATTCACTCAATGTGACACAGGAAAAAGCCTCAGCTACATAGAGGACCTCCTCAATTGAGTGAATATCTCCATTTTTTAACAATTACAATTCACTCAATGTGACACAGGAAAAAGCCTCAGCTACATAGAGGACCTCATCAATTGAGTGAATATCTCCATTTTTTAAACAGTTATAATTCACTCAGTGTGACACAGGAAACAACCTCAGCTACATAGAGTACTACCTGGATAGAGTTAACATCACCAATTTTTTAAAAATTACAATTCATTCAATGTGATACAGGAAACAACCTCAGCTACATAGAGTACTACCTGGATAGAGTTAACATCTCCATTTTTTAACAATTACAATTCACTCAATGTGACACAGGAAACAACCTCAGCTACATAGAGGACCTCCTCAATTGAGTGAATATCTCCATTTTTTTACAATTACAATTCACTCAATGAGACACAGGAAACAACCTCAGCTACATAGATTACCACTTCAATAGTGTGAATATCTCCATTTTTTAAACAATTACAATTCCCTCAATGTGACATAGGAAACAGCCTCAGCCACATAGAGTACCACCTCAATAGAGTGAATATCTCCATTTTTTAAAAAGTTATAATTCACTCAGTGTGACACAGGAAACAACCTCAGCTACATAGAGTACTACCTGGATAAAGTTAACATATTCATTTTTAAACAATTACAATTCACTCAATGTGACACAGGAAACAATTTCAGCTACATAGAGTACCACCTCAATAGAGTGAATATCTACATTTTTTAACACTTACAATTCACTCAATATGACACAGGAAACAGCCTCAGCTACATAGAGGGCTACCTGGATAGAGTTAACATCATCAATTTTTTAAAAATTACAATTCACTCAATGTGACACAGGAAACAGGCTCAGCTACATAGGGTACTACCTAACATCTCCATATTTTCACAATTACAATTCACTCAATGTGACACAGGAAACAATCTCAGCTACATAGAGTACCACCTCAATAGAGTGAATAACTCCATTTTTTAACACTTACAATTCACTCAATATGACACAGGAAACAGCCTCGGCTACATAGTGTACTACCTGGATAGAGTTAAAATCTCCATTTTTTAACAATTACAATTCACTCAATGTGACACAGAAAAAAACCTCAGCTACATAGAGGACCTCCTCAATTGAGTGAATATCTCCATTTTTTAACAATTACAATTCACTCAATGTGACACAGGAAACAGCCTCAGCTACATAGAGGACCACCTGAATAGAGTGAATATATCCATTTTTTAAACAATTACAATTCACTCAATGTGACACAGGAAAAAGCCTCAGCTACATAGAGGACCTCCTCAATTGAGTGAATATCTCCATTTTTTAACAATTACAATTCACTCAATGTGACACAGGAAAAAGCCTCAGCTACATAGAGGACCTCATCAATTGAGTGAATATCTCCATTTTTTAACAATTACAATTCACTCAATGTGACACAGGAAACAACCTCAGCTACATAGATTACCACTTCAATAGTGTGAATATCTCCATTTTTTAAACAATTACAATTCCCTCAATGTGACACTGGAAACAGCCGCGGCTACATAGAGTACTACCTGGATAGAGTTAACCTCTCTATTTTTTAACAATTACAATTCACTCAATGTGACACAGGAAACAACTTCAGCTACATAGAGGACCACCTGATTGGAGTGAATATTTCCATTTTGTAAACAATTACAATTCACTCAATGTGACACAGGAAACAACCTCAGCTCCATGCAGTACTTCCTGGATAGAGTTAACATCGTCATTTTTTAAAAATTACAATTCACTCAATGTGACACAGTTAACAACCTGAGCTACATAGGGGAACACCTGACTGGAGTGAATATTTCCATTTTGTAAACAATTACAATTCACTCAATATGACACAGGAAACATCCTCAGCTACATAGAGTACTACCTGGATAGAGTTAACATCTCCATTTTTAAACAATTACAATTCACTCAGTGTGACACAGGAAACAACCTCAGCTACATAGATTACCACTTCAATAGTGTGAATATCTCCATTTTTTAAACAATTACATATCCCTCAATGTGACACCGGAAACAGCCTCAGCTAAATAGAGTATTACCTGGATAGAGTTAACATCTCCATTTTTTAAAAGGTACAATTCACTCAATGTGACACAGGAAATAACCTCAGCTACATAGAGGACCACCTGATTGGAGTGAATATTTCCATTTTGCAAACAATTACAATTCACTCAATGTGACACAGGAAACAACCTCAGCTATATAGAGTACTACCTTGATAGAGTTAACATCTTCATTTTTTGTCAATTACAAGACACTCAATGTGACACAGGAAACAACCTCAGCTACATAGAGTACCACCTCCACAGAGTGAATATCTCCATTTTTTAAACAATTACAATTCACTCAATGTGACACAGGAAACAACCTCACCTACATAGAGGACCACCTGATTGGAGTGAATATTTCCATTTTGTAAACAATTACAATTCACTCAATGTGACACAAGAAACAACCTCAGCTATATGGAGTACTACCTTGATAGAGTTAACATCTTCATTTTTTATCAATTACAAGACACTCAATGTGACACAGGAAACAACCTCAACTACATAGAGTACCACCTCCACAGAGTGAAAATCTCCATTTTTTTTAACAATTACTATTCACTCAATGTGACACAGGAAACAGTCTCAGCTACATAGAGGGCCTCCTCAACTGAGAGAATATCTCCATTTTTTAACAATTACAATTCCCTCAATGTGACACAGGAAACAGCCTCAGCTAAATAGAGAACTACCTGGATAGAGTTAACATCTCCATTTTTTAACAATTACAATTCACTCAATGTGACACAGGAAAAAACCTCAGCTACAAAGAGGACCACCTGAATGGAGTGAATATTTACATTTTGTAAACAATTACAATTCGCTCAGTGTGAAACAGGAACCAACCTCAGCCACATGCAGTACTTCCTGGATAGAGTTAACATCTTCATTTTTTAACAATTACAATTCACTCAATGTGACACAGGAAACAACCTCAGCTAAATAGAGGACCACCTGATTGGACTGAATATTTCCATTTTGTAAACAATTACAATTCACTCAATGTGACACAGGAAACAACCTCAGCTACATAGAGGACCACCTGATTGGAGTGAATTTTTCCATTTTGTAAACAATTACAATTCACTCAATGTGACACAGGAAACAACCTGAGCTACATAGAGTACTACCTGGATAGAGTTAACATCTTCATTTTTTAACAATTACAATTCACTCAATGTGACACAGGAAACAACCTCAGCTACATAGAGGACAACCTGATTGGACTGAATATTTCCATTTTGTAAACAATTACAATTCACTCAATGTGACACAGGAAACAACCTCAGCTACATAGAGGACCACCTGATTGGAGTGAATTTTTCCATTTTGTAAACAATTACAATTCACTCAATGTGACACAGGAAACAACCTCAGCTATATGGTGTACTACCTTGATAGAGTTAACATCTTCATTTTTTGTCAATTACAAGACACTCAATGTGACACAGGAAACAACCTCAGCTACATAGAGTACCACCTCCACAGAGTGAATATCTCCATTTTTTTAACAATTACAATTCACTCAATGTGACACAGGAAACAACCTCAGCTACATGGAGTACTACCTGTATAGAGTTAACATCTTCATTTTTTAACAATTACAATTCACCCAATGTGACACAGGAAACAGCCTCAGCTACATAGAGGACCACCTGAATAGAGTGAATATCTCCATTTTTAAACAATTACAATTCACTCAATGTGACACAGGAAACAGCCTCAGCTACATAGAGTACTACCTGGATAGAGTTACCATCTCCATTTTTTAACTAGTACAATTCACTCAATGTGACACAGGAAACAACCTCAGCTACATAGAGGACCACCTCAATAGAGTGAATATATCCATTTTTTAAACAATTACAATTCACTCAATGTGACACAGGAAACAACCTCAGCTACATAGAGTACCACCTCCACAGAGTGAATATCTCCATTTTTTTAACAATTACAATTCACTCAATGTGACACAGGAAACAACCTCAGCTACATGGAGTACTACCTGGATAGAGTTAACATCTTCATTTTTTAACAATTACAATTCACTCAATGTGACACAGGAAACAACCTCAGCTACATAGAGGACCACCTGATTGGAGTGAATATTTCCATTTTGTAAACAATTACAATTCACTCAATGTGACACAGGAAACAACCTCAGCTACATAGAGGACCACCTGATTGGAGTGAATATTTCCATTTTGTAAACAATTACAATTCACTCAATGTGACACAAGAAACAACCTCAGCTATATGGAGTACTACCTTGATAGAGTTAACATCTTCATTTTTTATCAATTACAAGACACTCAATGTGACACAGGAAACAACCTCAACTACATAGAGTACCACCTCCACAGAGTGAAAATCTCCATTTTTTTTAACAATTACTATTCACTCAATGTGACACAGGAAACAGTCTCAGCTACATAGAGGGCCTCCTCAACTGAGAGAATATCTCCATTTTTTAACAATTACAATTCCCTCAATGTGACACAGGAAACAGCCTCAGCTAAATAGAGAACTACCTGGATAGAGTTAACATCTCCATTTTTTAACAATTACAATTCACTCAATGTGACACAGGAAAAAACCTCAGCTACAAAGAGGACCACCTGAATGGAGTGAATATTTACATTTTGTAAACAATTACAATTCGCTCAGTGTGAAACAGGAACCAACCTCAGCCACATGCAGTACTTCCTGGATAGAGTTAACATCTTCATTTTTTAACAATTACAGTTCACTCAATGTGACACAGGAAACAACCTCAGCTAAATAGAGGACCACCTGATTGGAGTGAATATTTCCATTTTGTAAACAATTACAATTCACTCAATGTGACACAGGAAACAACCTCAGCTACATAGAGTACTACCTGGATAGAGTTAACATCTTCATTTTTTAACAATTACAATTCACTCAATGTGACACAGGAAACAACCTCAGCTACATAGAGGACCACCTGATTGGACTGAATATTTCCATTTTGTAAACAATTACAATTCACTCAATGTGACACAGGAAACAACCTCAGCTACATAGAGGACCACCTGATTGGAGTGAATTTTTCCATTTTGTAAACAATTACAATTCACTCAATGTGACACAGGAAACAACCTCAGCTATATGGTGTACTACCTTGATAGAGTTAACATCTTCATTTTTTGTCAATTACAAGACACTCAATGTGACACAGGAAACAACCTCAGCTACATAGAGTACCACCTCCACGGAGTGAATATCTCCATTTTTTTAACAATTACAATTCACTCAATGTGACACAGGAAACAACCTCAGCTACATAGGATACTGCCTGGATAGAGTTAACATCTCCATTTTTTAACAATTACGATTCACTCAATGTGACACAGTAAACAACCTCAGCTACGTAGATTACCACTTCAATAGTGTGAATATCTCCATTTTTTAAACAATTACAATTCCCTCAATGTGACACAGGAAACAGCCTCAGCTAAATAGAGTACTACATGGATAGGGTTAACATCTCCATTTTTTAACAATTAAAATTCACTCAATGTGACACAGGAAAAAAACCTCAGCTACAAAGACGACCACCTGAATGGAGGGAATATTTCCATTTTGTAAACAATTACAATTCACTCAATGTGACACAGGAAACAACCTCAGCTACATGGAGTACTACCTGGATAGAGTTAACATCTTCATTTTTTAACAATTACAACTCACTCAATGTGACAAAGGAAACAACCTCAGCTACATAGAGGACCTCCTGATTGGAGTGAATATTTCCATTTTGTAAACAATTACAATTCACTCAATGTGACACAGGAAAGAACCTCAGCTACATGGAGTACTACCTGGATAGAGTTAACATCTTCATTTTTTAACAATTACAAGACACTCAATGTTACGCAGGAAACAACCTCAGCTACATAGAGTACCACCTCCACAGAGTGAATATCTCCATTTTTTAAACAATTACAATTCACCCAATGTGACACAGGAAACAGCCTCAGCTACATAGAGGACCACCTGAATAGAGTGAATATATCCATTTTTTAAACAATTACAATTCACTCAATGTGACACAGGAAACAGTCTCAGCTACATAAAGGGCCTCCTCAATTGAGAGAATATCTCCATTTTTTAACAATTACAATTCACTCAATGTGACACAGGAGACAACCTCAACTACATAGATTACCACTTCCATAGTGTGAATATCTCCATTTTTTAAACAATTACAATTCCCTTAATGTGACACAGGAAACAGCCTCAGCTAAATAGGGTACAACCTGGATAGAGTTAACATCTCCACTTTTTAATAATAACAATTCACTCAATGTGACACAGGAAAAAACCTCAGTTACAGGGAGGACCACCTGAATGGAGTGAATATTTCCATTTTCTAAACAATTACAATTCACTCAATGTGACACAGGAAACAACCTCAGCTACATAGAGTACTACTTGGATAGAGTTAACATCTCCATTTTTAAACAATTACAATTCACTCAGTGTGACACAGGAAACAATCTCAGCTACATAGAGTACCACCTCAATAGAGTGAATAACTCCATTTTTTAACACTTACAATTCACTCAATGTGACACAGGAAACAACCTCAGCTACATAGAGGACCACCTGATTGGAGTGAATATTTCCATTTTGTAAACAATTACAATTCACTCAATGTGACACAGGAAACAACCTCAGCTATATGGAGTACTACCTGGATAGATTTAACATCTTCATTTTTTATCAATTACAAGACACTCAATGTGACACAGGAAACAACCTCAGCTACATAGAGTACCACCTGATTGGAGTGAATATCTCCATTTTTTAAACAATTACAATTCACTCAGTGTGACAAAGGAAACAACCTCAGCTACATAGATTACCACTTCAATAGTGTGAATATCTCCATTTTTTAAACAATTACAATTCCCTCAATGTGACACAGGAAACAGCCTCGGCTACATAGAGTACTACCTAGATAGAGTTAACCTCTCTATTTTTTAACAATTACACTTCACTCAATGTGACACAGGAAACAACCTCAGCTACATAGAGGGCCTCCTCAATTGAGAGAATATCTCCATTTTTTAACAATTACAATTCACTCAATGTGACACAGGAAACAAACTCAGCTAAATAAATTACCACTTCAATAGTGTGAATATCTCCATTTTTTAAACAATTACAATTCCCTCAATGTGACACAGGAAACTGCCTCAGCTAAATAGGGTACAACCTGGATAGAGTTAACATCTCCATTTTTTAACAATTACAATTCACTCAATGTGACACAGGAAAAAATCTCAGTTACATAGAGGACCACCTGAATGGAGTGAATATTTCCATTTTGTAAACAATTACAATTAACTCAGTGTGAAACAGGAACCAACCTCAGCCACATGCAGTACTTCCTGGATAGAGTTAACATCTTCATTTTTTAACAATTACAATTCACTCAATGTGACACAGGAAACAACCTCAGCTACATAGAGTACCACCTCCACAGAGTGAATATCTCCATTTTTTAAACAATTACTATTCACTCAATGTGACACAGGAAACAACCTCAGATACATAGAATACTGCCTGGATAGAGTTAACATCTCCATTTTTTAACAATTACAATTCACTCAATGTGACACAGGAAACAACCTCAGCTACATAGATTACCACTTCAATAATGTGAATATCTCCATTTTTTAAACAATTACAATTCCCTCAATGTGACACAGGAAACAACCTGAGCTACATAGAGTACTACCTGGATAGAGTTAACATCTCCATTTTTTAACAATTACAATTCACTCAATGTGAGACAGGAAACAACCTCAGCTACATAGAGTACCACCTCCACAGAGTGAATATCTCCATTTTGTAAACAATTACAAGACACTCAATGTTACCCAGGAAACAACCTCAGCTACATAGCATACCACCTCCACAGAGTGAATATCTCCATTTTTTAAACAATTACAATTCACTCAATGTGACACAGGAAACAACCTCAGCTACATAGAAAACCCCCTTATTGGAGTGAATATTTCCATTTTGTAAACAATTACAATTCACTCAATGTGACACAGGAAACAACCTCAGCTATGTGGAGTACTACCTTGATAGAGTTAACATATTCATTTTTATCAATTACAAGACACTCAATGTGACACAGGAAACAACCTCAACTACATAGAGTACCACCTCCACAGAGTGAATATCTCCATTTTTTTAACAATTACTATTCACTCAATCTGACAGAGGAAACAGTCTCAGCTACATAGAGGGCCTCCTCAATTGAGAGAATATCTCCATTTTTTAACAATTACAATTCACTCAATGTGACACAGGAAACAACCTCAGCTCCATAGATTACCACTTCAATAGTGTGAATATCTCCATTTTTTAAACAATTACAATTCCCTCAATGTGACACAGGAAACAGCCTAAGCTAAATAGAGAACTACCTGGATAGAGTTAACATCTCCATTTTTTAACAATTACAATTCACTCAATGTGACACAGGAAAAAACCTCAGCTACATAGAGGACCACCTGAATGGAGTGAATATTTCCATTTTGTAAACAATTACAATTCACTCAGTGTGAAACAGGAACCAACCTCAGCCACATGCAGTACTTCCTGGATAGAGTTAACATCTTCATTTTTTAACAATTACAATTCACTCAATGTGACACAGGAAACAACCTCAGCTACATAGAGGACCACCTGATTGGAGTGAATATTTCCATTTTATAAACAATTACAATTAACTCAATGTGACACAGGAAACAACCTGAGCTACATAGAGTACTACCTGGATAGAGTTAACATCTTCATTTTTTATCAATTACAAGACACTCAATGTGACACAGGAAACAACCTCAGCTACATAGAGTACCACCTCCACAGAGTGAATATCTCCATATTTTAAACAATTACAGTTCACTCAATGTGACACAGGAAACAACCTCAGCTACATAGATTACCACTTCAATAGTGTGAATATCTCCATTTTTTAAACAATTAAATTCCGTCAATGTGACACAGGAAACAACCTCAGCTACATAGAGTACTACCTGGATACAGTTAACATCTCCATTTTTTAACAATTACAATTCACTCAATGGGACACAGGAAAAAACCTCAGCTACATAAAGGACCACCTGAATGGAGGGAATATTTGCATTTTTTAAACAAGTACAATTCACTCAATGTGAC
This sequence comes from Sminthopsis crassicaudata, assembly GCF_048593235.1. Taxonomy (NCBI): domain Eukaryota; kingdom Metazoa; phylum Chordata; class Mammalia; order Dasyuromorphia; family Dasyuridae; genus Sminthopsis; species Sminthopsis crassicaudata. The sequence continues at coordinate 65,670,824 of NC_133623.1, read as the reverse complement.
ACAGGAAACAGCCTCAGCCACATGCAGTACTTCCTAGATAGAGTTAACATCTTCATGTTTTAACAATTACAATTCACTCATTGTGACACAGGAAACAACCTCAGCTACATAGAGGACCACCTGATTGGACTGAATATTTCCATTTTGTAAACAATTACAATTCACTCAATGTGACACAGGAAACAACCTCAGCTACATAGAGGACCACCTGATTGGAGTGAATATTTCCATTTTGTAAACAATTAAAATTCACTCATTGTGACACAGGAAACAACCTCAGCTATATGGTGTACTACCATGATAGAGTTAACATCTTCATTTTTTTAACAATTACAATTCACTCAATGTGACACAGGAAACAACCTCAGCTACATAGAATACTGCCTGGATAGAGTTAACATCTCCATTTTTTAACAATTACAATTCACTCAATGTGACACAGGAAACAACCTCAGCTACATAGATTACCACTTCAATAGTGTGAATATCTCCATTTTTTAAACAATTACAATTCCCTCAATGTGACACAGGAAACAGCCTCAGCTAAATGGAGTACTACATGGATAGGGTTAACATCTCCCTTTTTTAACAATTAAAATTCACTCAATGTGACACAGGAAAAAAACCTCAGCTACAAAGACGACCACCTGAATGGAGGGAATATTTCCATTTTGTAAACAATTACAATTCACTCAATGTGACACAGGAAACAACCTCAGCTACATGGAGTACTACCTGGATAGAGTTAACATCTTCATTTTTTAACAATTACAATTCACTCAATGTGACAAAGGAAACAACCTCAGCTACATAGAAGACCTCCTGATTGGAGTGAATATTTCCATTTTGTAAACAATTACAATTCACTCAATGTGACACAGGAAAGAACCTCAGCTACATGGAGTACTACCTGGATAGAGTTAACATCTTCATTTTTTAACAATTACAAGACACTCAATGTTACACAGGAAACAACCTCAGCTACATAGAGTACCACCTCCACAGAGTGAATATCTCCATTTTTTAAACAATTACAATTCACTCAATGTGACACAGGAAACAACCTCAGCTACATACAATACTGCCTGGATAGAGTTAACATCTCCATTTTTTAACAATTACAATTCACTCAATGTGACACAGGAAACAGTCTCAGCTACATAAAGGGCCTCCTCAATTGAGAGAATATCTCCATTTTTTAACAATTACAATTCACTCAATGTGACACAGGAAACAGCCTCAGCTACATAGAGTACTACCTGGATAGAGTTACCATCTCCATTTTTTAACTAGTACAATTCACTCAATGTGACACAGGAAACAACCTCAGCTACACAGAGGACCACCTAAACAGAGTGAATATATCCATTTTTTAAACAATTACAATTCACTCAATGTGACACAGGAAACAGTCTCAGCTACATAAAGGGCCTCCTCAATTGAGAGAATATCTCCATTTTTTAACAATTACAATTCACTCAATGTGACACAGGAAACAACCTCAGCTACATAGATTACCACTTCCATAGTGTGAATATCTCCATTTTTTAAACAATTACAATTCCCTTACTGTGACACAGGAAACAGCCTCAGCTAAATAGAGTACAACCTGGATAGAGTTAACATCTCCATTTTTTAATAATAACAATTCACTCAATGTGACACAGGAAAAAACCTCAGTTACAGAGAGGACCACCTGAATGGAGTGAATATTTCCATGTTGTAAACAATTACAATTCACTCAGTGTGAAACAGGAAACAACCTCAGCCACATGCAGTACTTCCTGGATAGAATTAACATCTTCATTTTTTAACAATTACAATTCACTCAATGTGACACAGGAAACAACCTCAGCTACATAGAGGACCACCTGATTGGAGTGAATATTTCCATTTTGTAAACAATTACAATTCACTCAATGTGACACAGGAAACAACCTCAGCTATATGGAGTACTACCTGGATAGATTTAACATCTTCATTTTTTATCAATTACAAGACACTCAATGTGACACAGGAAACAACCTCAGCTACATAGAGGACCACCTGAATTCAGTGAATATTTCCATTTTTTAAAAAAATTACAATTCACTCAATGTGACACAGGAAACAACCTCAGCTACATAGAGTACTACCTGGATAGAGTTAACATCTCCATTTTTTAACAATTAAAATTCACTCAATGTGACACAGGAAACAACCTCAGCTACATAGAGGACCACCTGATTGGAGTGAATATCTCCATTTTTTAAACAATTACAATTCACTCAATGTGACACAGGAAATAACCTCAGCTGCATAGAGGACCACCTGAATTCAGTGAATATTTCCATTTTTTAAAAAAATTACAATTCACTCAATGTGACACAGGAAACAACCGCAGCTACATAGAGTACTACCTGGATAGAGTTAACATCTCCATTTTTTAACAATTAAAATTCACTCAATGTGACACAGGAAACAACCTCAGCTTCATAGAGGACCACCTGATTGGAGTGAATATTTCCATTTTGTAAACAATTACAATTCACTCAATGTGACACAGGAAACAACCTCAGCTATATGGAATACTACCTTGATAGAGTTAACATTTTCATTTTTTGTCAATTACAAGACACTCAATGTGACACAGGAAACAACCTCAGCTACATAGAATACTGCCTGGATAGAGTTAACATCTCCATTTTTTAACAATTACAATTTACTCAATGTGACACAGGAAACAACCTCAGCTACGTAGATTACCACTTCAATAGTGTGAATATCTCCATTTTTTAAACAATTACAATTCCCTCAATGTGACACAGGAAACAGCCTCAGCTAAATAGAGTACTACATGGATAGGGTTAACATCTCCATTTTTTAACAATTACAATTCACTCAATGTGACACAGGAAAAAAACCTCAGCTACAAAGAGGACCACCTGAATGGAGGGAATATTTCCATTTTGTAAACAATTACAATTCACTCAATGTGACACAGGAAATAACCTCAGCTACATAGAGTACTACCTGGATAGAGTTAACATCTCCATTTTTTAACAATTACAATTCACTCAATGTGACACAGGAAACATCCTCAGCTACATAGAGTACTACCTGGATAGAGTTAACATATCCATTTTTTAACAATTACTATTCACTCAATGTGACACAGGAAACAGCCTCAGCTACATAGAGGACCACCTGAATATAGTGAATATCTCCATTTTTAAACAATTACAATTCACTCAATGTGACACAGGAAACAACCTCAGCTACATAGAATACTGCCTGGATAGAGTTAACATCTCCATTTTTTAACAATTACTATTCACTCAATGTGACACAGGAAACAGTCTCAGCTGCATAGAGGACCACTTGAATAGAGTGAATATATCCATTTTTTAAACAATTACAATTCACTCAATGTGACACAGGAAACAGCCTCAGCTACATAGAGGACCTCCTCAATTGAGTGAATATCTCCAGTTTTTAACAATTACAATTCACTCAATGTGACACAGGAAACAACCTCAGCTCCATAGATTACCACTTCAATAGTGTGAATATCTCCATTTTTTAAACAATTACAATTCCCTCAATGTGACACAGGAAACAGCCTCAGCTAAATAGAGTACTACCTGGATAGAGTTAACATCTCCATTTTTTAACAATTACAATTCACTCAATGTGACACAGGAAACAACCTCAGCTACATAGAGGACCACCTGATTGGAGTGAATATTTCCATTTTGTAAACAATTACAATTCACTCAATGTGACACGGAAACAACCTCAGCTACATGGAGTACTACCTGGATAGAGTTAACATCTTCATTTTTTAACAATTACAAGACACTCAATGTTACACAGGAAACAACCTCAGCTACATAGAGTACCACCTCCACAGAGTGAATATCTCCATTTTTTAAACAATTACAATTCATTCAATGTGACACAGGAAACAACCTCAGCTATATGGAATACTACCTTGATAGAGTTAACATCTTCATTTTTTGTCAATTACAAGACACTCAATGTGACACAGGAAAGAACCTCAGCTACATGGAGTACTACCTGGATAGAGTTAACATATTCATTTTTTAACAATTACAAGACACTCAATGTTACGCAGGAAACAACCTCAGCTACATAGAGGACCACCTGAATATAGTGAATATCTCCATTTTTAAACAATTACAATTCACTCAATGTGACACAGGAAACAGCCTCAGCTACATAGAGTACTACCTGGATAGAGTTACCATCTCCATTTTTTAACTAGTACAATTCACTCAATGTGACACAGGAAATAACCTCAGCTATATGGAGTACTACCTGGATAGAGTTAACATATTCATTTTTTAACAATTACAAGACACTCAATGTGACCCAGGAAACAACCTCAGCTACATAGAGTACCACCTCCACAGAGTGAATATCTCCATTTTTTAAACAATTACAATTCACTCAATGTGACACAGGAAACAACCTCAGCTACATAGAATACTGCCTGGATAGAGTTAACATTTCCATTTTTTAACAATTACAATTCACTCAATGTGACACAGGAAACAACCTCAGCTCCATAGATTACCACTTCAATAGTGTGAATATCTCCATTTTTTAAACAATTACAATTCCCTCAATGTGACACAGGAAACAGCCTCAGCTAAATAGAGTACTACCTGGATAGAGTTAACATCTCCATTTTTTAACAATTACAATTCCCTCAATATGACACAGGAAACAGCCTCAGCTAAATAGAATACTACCTGGATAGAGTTACCATCTCCATTTTTTAACTAGTACAATTCACTCAATGTGACACAGGAAAAAAACCTCAGCAACATAGAGGACCACCTGAATGGAGTGAATATTTCCATTTTGTAAACAATTACAATTCACTCAATATGACACAGGAAACAACCTCAGCCACATGCAGTACTTCCTGGATAGAGTTAACATCTTCATTTTTTAACAATTACAATTCACTCAATGTGACACAGGAAACAACCTCAGGTACATACAATACTGCCTGGATAGAGTTAACATCTCCATTTTTTAACAATTACAATTCACCCAATGTGACACAGGAAACAGCCTCAGCTACATAGAGGACCACCTGAATAGAGTGAATATCTCCATTTTTAAACAATTACAATTCACTCAATGTGACACAGGAAACAGCCTCAGCTACATAGAGTACTACCTGGATAGAGTTACCATCTCCATTTTTTAACTAGTACAATTCACTCAATGTGACACAGGAAACAACCTCAGCTACATAGAGGACCACCTCAATAGAGTGAATATATCCATTTTTTAAACAATTACAATTCACTCAATGTGACACAGGAAACAGTCTCAGCTACATAAAGGGCCTCCTCAATTGAGAGAATATCTCCATTTTTTAACAATTACAATTCACTCAATGTGACACAGGAAACAACCTCAGCTACATAGATTACCACTTCCATAGTGTGAATATCTCCATTTTTTAAACAATTACAATTCCCTTAATGTGACACAGGAAACAGCCTCAGCTAAATAGGGTACAACCTGGATAGAGTTAACATCTCCATTTTTTAATAATAACAATTCACTCAATGTGACACAGGAAAAAACCTCAGTTACAGAGAGGACCACCTGAATGGAGTGAATATTTCCATTTTGTAAACAATTACAATTCACTCAATGTGACACAGGAAACAACCTCAGCTATATGGAGTACTACCTGGATAGATTTAACATCTTCATTTTTTATCAATTACAAGACACTCAATGTGACACAGGAAACAACCTCAGCTACATAGAGTACCACCTCAATAGAGTGAATAACTCCATTTTTTAACACTTACAATTCACTCAATGTGACACAGGAAACAACCTCAGCTACATAGAGGACCACCTGATTGGAGTGAATATTTCCATTTTGTAAACAATTACAATTCACTCAATGTGACACAGGAAACAACCTCAGCTATATGGAGTACTACCTGGATAGATTTAACATCTTCATTTTTTATCAATTACAAGACACTCAATGTGACACAGGAAACAACCTCAGCTACATAGAGTACCACCTGATTGGAGTGAATATCTCCATTTTTTAAACAATTACAATTCACTCAGTGTGACAAAGGAAACAACCTCAGCTACATAGATTACCACTTCAATAGTGTGAATATCTCCATTTTTTAAACAATTACAATTCCCTCAATGTGACACAGGAAACAGCCTCGGCTACATAGAGTACTACCTGGATAGAGTTAACCTCTCTATTTTTTAACAATTACAATTCACTCAATGTGACACAGGAAACAACCTCAGCTACATAGAGGACCACCTCAATAGAGTGAATATATCCATTTTTTAAACAATTACAATTCACTCAATGTGACACAGGAAACAGTCTCAGCTACATAGAGGGCCTCCTCAATTGAGAGAATATCTCCATTTTTTAACAATTACAATTCACTCAATGTGACACAGGAAACAAACTCAGCTACATAAATTACCACTTCAATAGTGTGAATATCTCCATTTTTTAAACAATTACAATTCCCTCAATGTGACACAGGAAACAGCCTCAGCTAAATAGGGTACAACCTGGATAGAGTTAACATCTCCATTTTTTAACAATTACAATTCACTCAATGTGACACAGGAAAAAACCTCAGTTACATAGAGGACCACCTGAATGGAGTGAATATTTCCATTTGGTAAACAATTACAATTCAATCAGTGTGAAACAGGAACCAACCTCAGCCACATGCAGTACTTCCTGGATAGAGTTAACATCTTCATTTTTTAACAATTACAATTCACTCAATGTGACACAGGAAACAACCTCAGCTATATGGAGTACTACCTGGATAGAGTTAACATCTTCATTTTTTATCAATTACAAGACACTCAATGTGACACAGGAAACAACCTCAGCTACATAGAGTACCACCTCCACAGAGTGAATATCTCCATTTTTTAAACAATTACTATTCACTCAATGTGACACAGGAAACAACCTCAGATACATAGAATACTGCCTGGATAGAGTTAACATCTCCATTTTTTAACAATTACAATTCACTCAATGTGACACAGGAAACAACCTCAGCTCCATAGATTACCACTTCAATAGTGTGAATATCTCCATTTTTTAAACAATTACAATTCCCTCAATGTGACACAGGAAACAGCCTCAGCTAAATAGAGTACTACCTGGATAGAGTTAACATCTCCATTTTTTAACAATTACAATTCCCTCAATATGACACAGGAAACAGCCTCAGCTAAATAGAATACTACCTGGATAGAGTTACCATCTCCATTTTTTAACTAGTACAATTCACTCAATGTGACACAGGAAAAAAACCTCAGCAACATAGAGGACCACCTGAATGGAGTGAATATTTCCATTTTGTAAACAATTACAATTCACTCAATATGACACAGGAAACAACCTCAGCCACATGCAGTACTTCCTGGATAGAGTTAACATCTTCATTTTTTAACAATTACAATTCACTCAATGTGACACAGGAAACAACCTCAGGTACATACAATACTGCCTGGATAGAGTTAACATCTCCATTTTTTAACAATTACAATTCACCCAATGTGACACAGGAAACAGCCTCAGCTACATAGAGGACCACCTGAATAGAGTGAATATCTCCATTTTTAAACAATTACACTTCACTCAATGTGACACAGGAAACAGCCTCAGCTACATAGAGTACTACCTGGATAGAGTTACCATCTCCATTTTTTAACTAGTACAATTCACTCAATGTGACACAGGAAACAACCTCAGCTACATAGAGGACCACCTCAATAGAGTGAATATATCCATTTTTTAAACAATTACAATTCACTCAATGTGACACAGGAAACAGTCTCAGCTACATAAAGGGCCTCCTCAATTGAGAGAATATCTCCATTTTTTAACAATTACAATTCACTCAATGTGACACAGGAAACAACCTCAGCTACATAGATTACCACTTCCATAGTGTGAATATCTCCATTTTTTAAACAATTACAATTCCCTTAATGTGACACAGGAAACAGCCTCAGCTAAATAGGGTACAACCTGGATAGAGTTAACATCTCCATTTTTTAATAATAACAATTCACTCAATGTGACACAGGAAAAAACCTCAGTTACAGAGAGGACCACCTGAATGGAGTGAATATTTCCATTTTGTAAACAATTACAATTCACTCAATGTGACACAGGAAACAACCTCAGCTATATGGAGTACTACCTGGATAGATTTAACATCTTCATTTTTTATCAATTACAAGACACTCAATGTGACACAGGAAACAACCTCAGCTACATAGAGTACCACCTCAATAGAGTGAATAACTCCATTTTTTAACACTTACAATTCACTCAATGTGACACAGGAAACAACCTCAGCTACATAGAGGACCACCTGATTGGAGTGAATATTTCCATTTTGTAAACAATTACAATTCACTCAATGTGACACAGGAAACAACCTCAGCTATATGGAGTACTACCTGGATAGATTTAACATCTTCATTTTTTATCAATTACAAGACACTCAATGTGACACAGGAAACAACCTCAGCTACATAGAGTACCACCTGATTGGAGTGAATATCTCCATTTTTTAAACAATTACAATTCACTCAGTGTGACAAAGGAAACAACCTCAGCTACATAGATTACCACTTCAATAGTGTGAATATCTCCATTTTTTAAACAATTACAATTCCCTCAATGTGACACAGGAAACAGCCTCGGCTACATAGAGTACTACCTGGATAGAGTTAACCTCTCTATTTTTTAACAATTACAATTCACTCAATGTGACACAGGAAACAACCTCAGCTACATAGAGGACCACCTCAATAGAGTGAATATATCCATTTTTTAAACAATTACAATTCACTCAATGTGACACAGGAAACAGTCTCAGCTACATAGAGGGCCTCCTCAATTGAGAGAATATCTCCATTTTTTAACAATTACAATTCACTCAATGTGACACAGGAAACAAACTCAGCTACATAAATTACCACTTCAATAGTGTGAATATCTCCATTTTTTAAACAATTACAATTCCCTCAATGTGACACAGGAAACAGCCTCAGCTAAATAGGGTACAACCTGGATAGAGTTAACATCTCCATTTTTTAACAATTACAATTCACTCAATGTGACACAGGAAAAAACCTCAGTTACATAGAGGACCACCTGAATGGAGTGAATATTTCCATTTGGTAAACAATTACAATTCAATCAGTGTGAAACAGGAACCAACCTCAGCCACATGCAGTACTTCCTGGATAGAGTTAACATCTTCATTTTTTAACAATTACAATTCACTCAATGTGACACAGGTAACAACCTCAGCTATATGGAGTACTACCTGGATAGAGTTAACATCTTCATTTTTTATCAATTACAAGACACTCAATGTGACACAGGAAACAACCTCAGCTACATAGAGTACCACCTCCACAGAGTGAATATCTCCATTTTTTAAACAATTACTATTCACTCAATGTGACACAGGAAACAACCTCAGATACATAGAATATTGCCTGGATAGAGTTAACATCTCCATTTTTTAACAATTACAATTCACTCAATGTGACACAGGAAACAACCTCAGCTACATAGAGTACTACCTGGATAGAGTTAACATCTCCATTTTTTAACAATTACAATTCACTCAATGTGACACAGGAAAAAATCTCAGCTACAAAGAGGACCACCTGAATGGAGGGAATATTTCCATTTTGTAAACAATTACAATTCACTCAATGTGAGACAGGAAACAACCTCAGCTACAAAGAGGACCACCTGATTGGAGTGAATATTTCCATTTTGTAAACAATTACAAGACACTCAATGTTACCCAGGAAACAACCTCAGCTACATAGCGTACCACCTCCACAGAGTGAATATCTCCATTTTTTAAACAATTACAATTCACTCAATGTGACACAGGAAACAACCTCAGCTACATAGAGGACCCCCTGATTGGAGTAAATATTTCCATTTTGTAAACAATTACAATTCACTCAATGTGACACAGGAAACAACCTCAGCTATATGGAGTACTACCTGGATAGAGTTAACATCTTCATTTTTTATCAATTACAAGACACTCAATGTGACACAGGAAACAACCTCAGCTACATAGAGTACCACCTCCACAGAGTGAATATCTCGATTTTTTAAACAATTACAGTTCACTCAATGTGACACAGGAAACAACCTCAGCTACATAGAATACTGCCTGGATAGAGTTAACATCTCCATTTTTTAACAATTACAATTCACTCAATGTGACACAGGAAACAACCTCAGCTACATAGATTACCACTTCAATAGTGTGAATATCTCCATTTTTTAAACAATTAAATTCCCTCAATGTGACACAGGAAACAGCCTCAGCTAAATAGAGAACTACCTGGATACAGTTAACATCTCCATTTTTTAACAATTACAATTCACTCAATGTCACACAGGAAAAAACCTCAGCTACATAAAGGACCACCTGAATGGAGGGAATATTTGCATTTTGTAAACAATTACAATTCACTCAATGTGACACAGGAAACAACCTCAGCCACATGCAGTACTTCCTGGATAGAGTTAACATCTTCATTTTTTAACAATTACAATTCACTCAATGTGACACAGGAAACAACCTCAGCTACATAGAGGACCACCTGATTGGACTGAATATTTCCATTTTGTAAACAATTACAATTCACTCAATGTGACACAGGAAACAACCTCAGCTACATAGAGGACCACCTGATTGGAGTGAATATTTCCATTTTGTAAACAATTACAATTCACTCAATGTGACACAGGAAACAACCTCAGCTATATGGTGTACTACCTTGATAGAGTTAACATCTTCATTTTTTGTCAATTACAAGACACTCAATGTGACACAGGAAACAACCTCAGCTACATAGAGTACCACCCCCACAGAGTGAATATCTCCATTTTTTTTAACAATTACAATTCCCTCAATGTGACACAGGAAACAACCTAAGCTACATAGAATACTGCCTGGATAGAGTTAACATCTCCATTTTTTAACAATTACAATTCACTCAATGTGACACAGGAAACAACCTCAGCTACATAGAGGACCTCCTGGTTGGAGTGAATATTTCCATTTTGTAAACAATTAAAATTCACTCAATGTGACACAGGAAAGAACCTCAGCTACATGGAGTACTACCTGGATAGAGTTAACATCTTCATTTTTTAACAATTACAAGACACTCAATGTTACGCAGGAAACAACCTCAGCTACATAGAGTACCACCTCCACAGAGTGAATATCTCCATTTTTTAAACAATTACAATTCACTCAATGTGACACAGGAAACAACCTCAGCTACATACAATACTGCCTGGATAGAGTTAACATCTCCATTTTTTAACAATTACAATTCACTCAATGTGACACAGGAAACAGCCTCAGCTACATAGAGGACCACCTGAATAGAGTGAATATCTCCATTTTTAAACAATTACAATTCACTCAATGTGACACAGGAAACAGCCTAAGCTACATAGAGTACTACCTGGATAGAGTTACCATCTCCATTTTTTAACTAGTACAATTCACTCAATGTGACACAGGAAACAACCTCAGCTACACAGAGGACCACCTCAATAGAGTGAATATATCCATTTTTTAAACAATTACAATTCACTCAATGTGACACAGGAAACAGTCTCAGCTACATAAAGGGCCTCCTCAATTGAGAGAATATCTCCATTTTTTAACAATTACAATTCACTCAATGTGACACAGGAAACAACCTCAGCTACATAGATTACCACTTCCATAGTGTGAATATCTCCATTTTTTAAACAATTACAATTCCCTTACTGTGACACAGGAAACAGCCTCAGCTAAATAGAGTACAACCTGGATAGAGTTAACATCTCCATTTTTTAATAATAACAATTCACTCAATGTGACACAGGAAAAAACCTCAGTTACAGAGAGGACCACCTGAATGGAGTGAATATTTCCATGTTGTAAACAATTACAATTCACTCAGTGTGAAACAGGAAACAACCTCAGCCACATGCAGTACTTCCTGGATAGAATTAACATCTTCATTTTTTAACAATTACAATTCACTCAATGTGACACAGGAAACAACCTCAGCTACATAGAGGACCACCTGATTGGAGTGAATATTTCCATTTTGTAAACAATTACAATTCACTCAATGTGACACAGGAAACAACCTCAGCTATATGGAGTACTACCTGGATAGATTTAACATCTTCATTTTTTATCAATTACAAGACACTCAATGTGACACAGGAAACAACCTCAGCTACATAGAGTACCACCTGATTGGAGTGAATATCTCCATTTTTTAAACAATTACAATTCACTCAATGTGACACAGGAAATAACCTCAGCTGCATAGAGGACCACCTGAATTCAGTGAATATTTCCATTTTTTAAAAAAATTACAATTCACTCAATGTGACACAGGAAACAACCTCAGCTATATAGAGTACTACCTGGATAGAGTTAACATCTCCATTTTTTAACAAGTAAAATTCACTCAATGTGACATAGGAAACAACCTCAGCTACATAGAGGACCACCTGATTGGAGTGAATATTTCCATTTTGTAAACAATTACAATTCACTCAATGTGACACAGGAAACAACCTCAGCTATATGGAATACTACCTTGATAGAGTTAACATCTTCATTTTTTGTCAATTACAAGACACTCAATGTGACACAGGAAACAACCTCAGCTACATAGAATACTGCCTGGATAGAGTTAACATCTCCATTTTTTAACAATTACTATTCACTCAATGTGACACAGGAAACAGCCTCAGCTGCATAGAGGACCACTTGAATAGAGTGAATATATCCATTTTTTAAACAATTACAATTCACTCAATGTGACACAGGAAACAGCCTCAGCTACATAGAGTACCACCTCCACAGAGTGAATATCTCCATTTTTTAAACAATTACAATTCACTCAATGTGACACAGGAAACAACCTCAGCTACATAGAATACTGCCTGGATAGAGTTAACATCTCCATTTTTTAACAATTACAATTCACTCAATGTGACACAGGAAACAACCTCAGCTCCATAGATTACCACTTCAATAGTGTGAATATCTCCATTTTTTAAACAGTTACAATTCCCTCAATGTGACACAGGAAACAGCCTCAGCTAAATAGAGTACTACCTGGATAGAGTTAACATCTCCATTTTTTAACAATTACAATTCACTCAATGTGACATAGGAAACAACCTCAGCTACATAGAGTACTACCTGGATAGAGTTACCATCTCCATTTTTTAACTAGTACAATTCACTCAATGTGACACAGGAAATAACCTCAGCTGCATAGAGGACCACCTGAATTCAGTGAATATTTCCATTTTTTAAACAATTACAATTCACTCAATGTGACACAGGAAACAACCTCAGCCACATAGATTACCACTTCAATAGAGTGAATATCTCCATTTTTTAAACAATTACAATTCACTCAATGTGACACAGGAAACAACCTCAGCTACATGCAGTACTACCTGGATAGAGTTAACATCTCCATTTTTTAACAATTACAAGACACTCAATGTTACGCAGGAAACAACCTCAGCTACATAGAGGACCACCTGAATAGAGTGAATATCTCCATTTTTAAACAATTACAATTCACTCAATGTGACACAGGAAACAGCCTCAGCTACATAGAGTACTACCTGGATAGAGTTACCATCTCCATTTTTTAACTAGTACAATTCACTCAATGTGACACAGGAAACAACCTCAGCTATATGGAGTACTACCTGGATAGAGTTAACATATTCATTTTTTAACAATTACAAGACACTCATTGTGACACAGGAAACAACCTCAGCTACATAGAGTACCACCTCCACAGAAGGAATATCTCCATTTTTTAAACAATTACAATTCACTCAATTTGACACAGGAAACAACCTCAGCTACATAGATTACCACTTCAATAGTGTGAATATCTCCATTTTTTAAACAATTACAATTCCCTCAATGTGACACAGGAAACAGCCTCAGCTAAATAGAGTACTACCTGGATAGAGTTAACATCTCCATTTTTTAACAATTACAATTCCCTCAATATGACACAGCAAACAGCCTCAGCTAAATAAGAGTACTATCTCGATAGAGTTAACATCTCCATTTTTTAACAATTACAATTCACTCAATGTGACACAGGAAACAACCTCAGCTACATAGATTACCACTTCCATAGTGTGAATATCTCCATTTTTTAAACAATTACAATTCCCTTACTGTGACACAGGAAACAGCCTCACCTAAATAGAGTACAACCTGGATAGAGTTAACATCTCCATTTTTTAATAATAACAATTCACTCAATGTGACACAGGAAAAAACCTCAGTTACAGAGAGGACCACCTGAATGGAGTGAATATTTCCATGTTGTAAACAATTACAATTCACTCAGTGTGAAACAGGAAACAACCTCAGCCACATGCAGTACTTCCTGGATAGAATTAACATCTTCATTTTTTAACAATTACAATTCACTCAATGTGACACAGGAAACAACCTCAGCTACATAGAGGACCACCTGATTGGAGTGAATATTTCCATTTTGTAAACAATTACAATTCACTCAATGTGACACAGGAAACAACCTCAGCTATATGGAGTACTACCTGGATAGATTTAACATCTTCATTTTTTATCAATTACAAGACACTCAATGTGACACAGGAAACAACCTCAGCTACATAGAGTACCACCTGATTGGAGTGAATATCTCCATTTTTTAAACAATTACAATTCACTCAATGTGACACAGGAAATAACCTCAGCTGCATAGAGGACCACCTGAATTCAGTGAATATTTCCATTTTTTAAAAAAATTACAATTCACTCAATGTGACACAGGAAACAACCTCAGCTATATAGAGTACTACCTGGATAGAGTTAACATCTCCATTTTTTAACAAGTAAAATTCACTCAATGTGACATAGGAAACAACCTCAGCTACATAGAGGACCACCTGATTGGAGTGAATATTTCCATTTTGTAAACAATTACAATTCACTCAATGTGACACAGGAAACAACCTCAGCTATATGGAATACTACCTTGATAGAGTTAACATCTTCATTTTTTGTCAATTACAAGACACTCAATGTGACACAGGAAACAACCTCAGCTACATAGAATACTGCCTGGATAGAGTTAACATCTCCATTTTTTAACAATTACTATTCACTCAATGTGACACAGGAAACAGCCTCAGCTGCATAGAGGACCACTTGAATAGAGTGAATATATCCATTTTTTAAACAATTACAATTCACTCAATGTGACACAGGAAACAGCCTCAGCTACATAGAGTACCACCTCCACAGAGTGAATATCTCCATTTTTTAAACAATTACAATTCACTCAATGTGACACAGGAAACAACCTCAGCTACATAGAATACTGCCTGGATAGAGTTAACATCTCCATTTTTTAACAATTACAATTCACTCAATGTGACACAGGAAACAACCTCAGCTCCATAGATTACCACTTCAATAGTGTGAATATCTCCATTTTTTAAACAATTACAATTCCCTCAATGTGACACAGGAAACAGCCTCAGCTAAATAGAGTACTACCTGGATAGAGTTAACATCTCCATTTTTTAACAATTACAATTCACTCAATGTGACATAGGAAACAACCTCAGCTACATAGAGTACTACCTGGATAGAGTTACCATCTCCATTTTTTAACTAGTACAATTCACTCAATGTGACACAGGAAATAACCTCAGCTGCATAGAGGACCACCTGAATTCAGTGAATATTTCCATTTTTTAAACAATTACAATTCACTCAATGTGACACAGGAAACAACCTCAGCCACATAGATTACCACTTCAATAGAGTGAATATCTCCATTTTTTAAACAATTACAATTCACTCAATGTGACACAGGAAACAACCTCAGCTACATGCAGTACTACCTGGATAGAGTTAACATCTCCATTTTTTAACAATTACAAGACACTCAATGTTACGCAGGAAACAACCTCAGCTACATAGAGGACCACCTGAATAGAGTGAATATCTCCATTTTTAAACAATTACAATTCACTCAATGTGACACAGGAAACAGCCTCAGCTACATAGAGTACTACCTGGATAGAGTTACCATCTCCATTTTTTAACTAGTACAATTCACTCAATGTGACACAGGAAACAACCTCAGCTATATGGAGTACTACCTGGATAGAGTTAACATATTCATTTTTTAACAATTACAAGACACTCATTGTGACACAGGAAACAACCTCAGCTACATAGAGTACCACCTCCACAGAAGGAATATCTCCATTTTTTAAACAATTACAATTCACTCAATTTGACACAGGAAACAACCTCAGCTACATAGAATACTGCCTGGATAGAGTTAACATCTCCATTTTTTAACAATTACAATTCACTCAATGTGACACAGGAAACAACCTCAGCTACATAGATTACCACTTCAATAGTGTGAATATCTCCATTTTTTAAACAATTACAATTCCCTCAATGTGACACAGGAAACAGCCTCAGCTAAATAGAGTACTACCTGGATAGAGTTAACATCTCCATTTTTTAACAATTACAATTCCCTCAATATGACACAGCAAACAGCCTCAGCTAAATAAGAGTACTATCTCGATAGAGTTAACATCTCCATTTTTAAACAATTACAATTCACTCAATGTGACACAGGAAACAACCTCAGCCCCATAGAGTACCACCTCAATAGAGTGAATATCTCCATTTTTCAAACAATTACAATTCACTCAATGTGACACAGGAAACAACCTCAGCTACATAGAGGACCACCTGAATTCAGTGAATATTTCCATTTTTTAAACAATTACAATTCACTCAATGTGACACAGGAAACAACCTCAGCTACATGGAGTACTACCTGGATAGAGTTAACATCTCCATTTTTAAACAATTACAATTCACTCAATGTGACACAGGAAACAACCTCAGCTACATAGAGAACCTCCTCAATTGAGTGAATATCTCCATTTTTTAACAATTACAATTCACTCAATGTGACACAGGAAACTACCTCAGCCACATGCAGTACTTCCTGGATAGAGTTAACATCTCCATTTTTTAAACAGTTACAATTCACTCAATGTCACACATTAAACAGCCTCAGCTACATAGAGTACTACCTGGATAGAGTTACCATCTCCATTTTTTAACTAGTACAATTCACTCATTGTGACACAGGAAAAAACCTCAGCTACATAGAGGACCACCTGAATGGAGTGAATATTTCCATTTTGTAAACAATTACAATTCACTCAATATGACACAGGAAACAACCTCAGCCACATGCAGTACTTCCTGGATAGAGTTAACATCTTCATTTTTTAACAATTACAATTCACTCAATGTGACATAGGAAACAGCCTCAGCTACATAGAGTACTACCTGGATAGAGTTACCATCTCCATTTTTTAACTAGTACAATTCACTCAATGTGACACAGGAAATAACCTCAGCTGCATAGAGGACCACCTGAATTCAGTGAATATTTCCATTTTTTAAACAATTACAATTCACTCAATGTGACACAGGAAAAAACCTCAGCTACATAGAGTACTACCTGGAT
This sequence comes from Sminthopsis crassicaudata, assembly GCF_048593235.1. Lineage (NCBI taxonomy): Eukaryota > Metazoa > Chordata > Mammalia > Dasyuromorphia > Dasyuridae > Sminthopsis > Sminthopsis crassicaudata. The sequence continues at coordinate 65,653,112 of NC_133623.1, read as the reverse complement.
AGAGTTAACATCTCCATTTTTTAACAATTACAATTCACTCAATGTGACACAGGAAACAACCTCAGCCACATAGATTACCACCTCAATAGAGGGAATATCTCCATTTTTTAAACAATTACAATTCACTCAATGTGACACAGGAAACAACCTAAGCTACATGCAGTACTACCTGGATAGAGTTAACATCTCCATTTTTTAACAATTACAAGACACTCAATGTTACGCAGGAAACAACCTCATCTACATAGAGGACCACCTGAAGAGAGTGAATATCTCCATTTTTAAACAATTACAATTCACTCAATGTGACACAGGAAACAGCCTCAGCTACATAGAGTACTACCTGGATAGAGTTACCATCTCCATTTTTTAACTAGTACAATTCACTCAATGTGACACAGGAAACAACCTCAGCTATATGGAGTACTACCTGGATAGAGTTAACATATTCATTTTTTAACAATTACAAGACACTCATTGTGACACAGGAAACAACCTCAGCTACATAGAGTACCACCTCCACAGAGTGAATATCTCCATTTTTTAAACAATTACAATTCACTCAATTTGACACAGGAAACAACCTCAGCTACATAGATTACCACTTCAATAGTGTGAATATCTCCATTTTTTAAACAATTACAATTCCCTCAATGTGTCACAGGAAACAGCCTCAGCTAAATAGAGTACTACCTGGATAGAGTTAACATCTCCATTTTTTAACAATTACAATTCCCTCAATATGACACAGGAAACAGCCTCAGCTAAATAAGAGTACTATCTCGATAGAGTTAACATCTCCATTTTTAAACAATTACAATTCACTCAATGTGACACAGGAAACAACCTCAGCCCCATAGAGTACCACCTCAATAGAGTGAATATCTCCATTTTTTAAACAATTACAATTCACTCAATGTGACACAGGAAACAACCTCAGCTACATAGAGGACCACCTGAATTCAGTGAATATTTCCATTTTTTAAACAATTACAATTCACTCAATGTGACACAGGAAACAACCTCAGCTACATGGAGTACTAGCTGGATAGAGTTAACATCTCCATTTTTAAACAATTACAATTCACTCAATGTGACACAGGAAACAACCTCAGCTACATAGAGAACCTCCTCAATTGAGTGAATATCTCCATTTTTTAACAATTACAATTCACTCAATGTGACACAGGAAACTACCTCAGCCACATGCAGTACTTCCTGGATAGAGTTAACATCTCCATTTTTTAAACAGTTACAATTCACTCAATGTCACACATTAAACAGCTTCAGCTACATAGAGTACTACCTGGATAGAGTTACCATCTCCATTTTTTAACTATTACAATTCACTCAATGTGACACAGGAAAAAACCTCAGCTACATAGAGTACTACCTGGATAGAGTTAACATCTCCATTTTTTAACAATTACAATTCACTCAATGTGACACAGGAAACAACCTCAGCCACATAGATTACCACCTCAATAGAGGGAATATCTCCATTTTTTAAACAATTACAATTCACTCAATGTGACACAGGAAACAACCTAAGCTACATGCAGTACTACCTGGATAGAGTTAACATCTCCATTTTTTAACAATTACAAGACACTCAATGTTACGCAGGAAACAACCTCATCTACATAGAGGACCACCTGAATAGAGTGAATATCTCCATTTTTAAACAATTACAATTCACTCAATGTGACACAGGAAACAGCCTCAGCTACATAGAGTACTACCTGGATAGAGTTACCATCTCCATTTTTTAACTAGTACAATTCACTCAATGTGACACAGGAAACAACCTCAGCTATATGGAGTACTACCTGGATAGAGTTAACATATTCATTTTTTAACAATTACAAGACACTCATTGTGACACAGGAAACAACCTCAGCTACATAGAGTACCACCTCCACAGAGTGAATATCTCCATTTTTTAAACAATTACAATTCACTCAATTTGACACAGGAAACAACCTCAGCTACATAGATTACCACTTCAATAGTGTGAATATCTCCATTTTTTAAACAATTACAATTCCCTCAATGTGTCACAGGAAACAGCCTCAGCTAAATAGAGTACTACCTGGATAGAGTTAACATCTCCATTTTTTAACAATTACAATTCCCTCAATATGACACAGGAAACAGCCTCAGCTAAATAAGAGTACTATCTGGATAGAGTTAACATCTCCATTTTTAAACAATTACAATTCACTCAATGTGACACAGGAAACAACCTCAGCCCCATAGAGTACCACCTGAATAGAGTGAATATCTCCATTTTTTAAACAATTACAATTCACTCAATGTGACACAGGAAACAACCTCAGCTACATAGAGGACCACCTGGATTCAGTGAATATTTCCATTTTTTAAACAATTACAATTCACTCAATGTGACACAGGAAACAACCTCAGCTACATGGAGTACTAGCTGGATAGAGTTAACATCTCCATTTTTAAACAATTACAATTCACTCAATGTGACACAGGAAACAACCTCAGCTACATAGAGAACCTCCTCAATTGAGTGAATATCTCCATTTTTTAACAATTACAATTCACTCAATGTGACACAGGAAACTACCTCAGCCACATGCAGTACTTCCTGGATAGAGTTAACATCTCCATTTTTTAAACAGTTACAATTCACTCAATGTCACACATTAAACAGCCTCAGCTCCATAGAGTACTACCTGGATAGAGTTACCATCTCCATTTTTTAACTAGTACAATTCACTCAATGTGGCACAGGAAAAAACCTCAGCTACATAGAGGACCACCTGAATGGAGTGAATATTTCCATTTTGTAAACAATTACAATTCACTCAATATGACACAGGAAACAACCTCAGCCACATGCAGTACTTCCTGGATAGAGTTACCATCTTCATTTTTTAACAATTACAATTCACTCAATGTGACATAGGAAACAGCCTCAGCTACATAGAGTACTACCTGGATAGAGTTACCATCTCCATTTTTTAACTAGTACAATTCACTCAATGTGACAAAGGAAATAACCTCAGCTGCATAGAGGACCACCTGAATTCAGTGAATATTTCCATTTTTTAAACAATTACAATTCACTCAATGTGACACAGGAAACAACCTCAGCTACATAGAGTACTACCTGGATAGAGTTAACATCTCCATTTTTTAACAATTACAATTCACTCAATGTGACACAGGAAACAACCTCAGCCACATAGATTACCACCTCAATAGAGTGAATATCTCCATTTTTTAAACAATTACAATTCACTCAATGTGACACAGGAAACAGCCTCAGCTACATAGAGGACCTCCTCAATTGAGTGAATATCTCCAGTTTTTAACAATTACAGTTCCCTCAATGTGACACAGGAAACAACCTCAGCTACATAGATTACCACTTCAATAGTGTGAATATCTCCATTTTTTAAACAATTACAATTCCCTCAATGTAACACAGGAAACAGCCTCAGCTAAATAGTGTACTACCTGGATAGAGTTAACATCTCCATTTTTTAACTATTACAATTCACTCAATGTGACACAGGAAAAAACCTCAGCTACATAGAGGACCACCTGAATGGAATGAATATTTCCATTTTGTAAACAATTACAATTCACTCAATGTGACACAGGAAACAACCTCAGCCACATGCAGTACTTCCTGGATAGAGTTAACATCTTCATTTTTTAACAATTACAATTCACTCAATGTGACACAGGAAACAACCTCAGCTACATAGAGGACCACCTGATTTGAGTGAATATTTCCATTTTGTAAACAATTACAATTCACTCAATGTGACACAGGAAACAACCTCAGCTACATGCAGTACTACCTGGATAGAGTTAACATATTCATTTTTTAACAATTACAAGGCACTCAATGTGACACAGGAAACAACCTCATCTACATAGAGTACCACCTCCACAGAGTGAATATCTCCATTTTTTAAACAATTACAATTCACTCAAAGTGACACAGGGAACAACCTCAGCTACATAGAATACTGCCTAGATAGATTTAACATCTCCATTTTTTAACAATTACAATTCACTCAATGTGACACAGGAAACAACCTCAGCTACATAGATTACCACTTCAATAGTGTGAATATCTCCATTTTTTAAACAATTACAATTCCCTCAATGTGACACAGGAAACAGCCTCAGCTAAATAGAGTACTACCTGGATAGAGTTAACATCTTCATTTTTTAACAATTACTATTCCCTCAATATGACACAGGAAACAGCCTCAGCTAAATAGAGTACTATCTTGATAGAGTTAACATCTCCATTTTTAAACAATTACAATTCACTCAATGTGACACAGGAAACAACCTCAGCCCCATAGAGTACCACCTCAATAGAGTGAATATATCCATTTTTTAAACAATTACAATTCACTCAATGTGACACAGGAAACAGCCTCAGCTACATAGATTACCACTTCAATAGTGTGAATATCTCCATTTTTTAAACAATTACAATTCCCTCAATGTGACACAGGAAACAGCCTCAGCTAAATAGAGTACTACCTGGATAGAGTTAACATCTCCATTTTGTAAACAATTACAATTCCCTCAATGTGACACAGGAAACAACCTCAGCTCCATAGAATACTGCCTGGATAGAGTTAACATCTCCATTTTTTAACTAGTACAATTCACTCAATGTGACACAGGAAATAACCTCAGCTACATAGAGGACCTCCTGAATTCAGTGAATATTTCCATTTTTTAAACAATTACAATTCACTCAATGTGACACAGGAAACAACCTCAGCTACATAGAGTACTACCTGGATAGAGTTAACATCTCCATTTTTTAACAATTACAATTCACTCAATGTGACACAGGAAACAACCTCAGCTACATTGAGTACTACCTGGATAGAGTTAACATCTCCATTTTGTAAACAATTACAATTCCCTCAATGTGACACATGAAACAACCTCAGCTCCATAGAATACTGCCTGGATAGAGTTAACATCTCCATTTTTTAAGTAGTGCAATTCACTCAATGTGACACAGGAAATAACCTCAGCTACAAAGAGGACCACCTGAATTCAGTGAATATTTCCATTTTTTAAACAATTACAATTCACTCAATGTGACACAGGAAACAACCTCAGCTACATAGAGTACTACCTGGATAGAGTTAACATCTCCATTTTTAAACAATTACAATTCACTCAATGTGACACAGGAAACAACCTCAGCTACATAGAGGACCTCCTCAATTGAGTGAATATTTCCATTTTTTAACAATTACAATTCACTCAATGTGACAAAGGAAACAACCTCAACTACATAGAGCACCACCTGAATAGTGTGAATATATCCATTTTTTAAACAATTACAATTCACTCAATGTGACACTAACATCTGATTTTAGCCTCCCAACTAACTGCAGAAATATCTCTATCCTTTAGAGATCTCTATACAGAACTCAGATCCCAAAGTTAAAAATGATCTGTCTCAGGAAATCCTCCACAAAATTTTCCTCTTATGGCATAGAAATGATGGGAAGATGATCCTGGCTTCTCTAAGTAGCATGTAAACAAAAAAAAAAAAATTAAAACAAACAGAGAGAACAGGCCAGGAAATGACTTGCTTTCTTTCCAAGCATCATCTTAGATAAATCCAGAGACATTCAATGCCAGTAGGCCAGACATTTAATGATGTGGTCTTTGGCCACTGCTGTTGGTGGATCTAATGAAATTACAAAATGTCCCTCAGTTCTGGGTGGGTTTCTTCCACTTCTACAGTTGCAACAACAGAATGGCAGAAAAGGCACCAGAGGAAAGGCCCAAATCACATAATTTTGAGGCTGTTTATAAATTTTAAATAAGCCTATGGTTCTCTCAACAATTGATCCTTGGCCCACAAGTAGACTCTCTAGGACACAAACTGAATCCGAATGGTCTTACCATTTTCCCTCTAAGTGAAACCAGTAGTCAACATAAAGCTGCAGGTAAATAAAAAAATGACTCACATGGTCTCTTTGGATAGGAAAATAAAGGAATTGACAAAATTGGTTTTCTTGTGCGTATAAAAGCAGCACGAAACCTAATTTCATGGGACGCTTGGTCATCTTGCTTTGTGGCCCTCACGGTAAGCATTGTAAAAAGACCACCATAAAGATAATTGTAGCTTATGAATCAATATTGTACCAATGTTGCAGGCGATGAGGAGGTGGAAAAATTCTATACAGAATTCATTAAGAACACTTCAAATTAAAACAACATATACTTTAGTGATTGTTCATTTGGATATAAAGGGCAGAGAAGGAAAATTAAATATACAGGAAAACATGGTTCTGGAACAAGGAATGGGGCAAGTTAAAGGCTTCCATCTATATGTCAGGAATACTTACTTTGAGAAAAAACAAGCTCATGAGGCACTGGACATGGTCAGCCCCCAAAAACATCACGAAAAATGGAATCGATTATATGTTAACAGACAAGCTATGACTCATTACTGATGTGGTGGTCATTCCTGATTCAGCTGTCTCTGTACAAACCAGCTACTTGTTAGAGAAAAGGTCAACATTAATCTAAAAGTAGAAGAAAATAAAAATGAGAATAATGAAATAGCTTGCTTTTTATATGATGCTTTCAGGCTTGCTAATCACTTTACATATGTCATCTTGCTCGGTCCTGGCATACAATAAGGCAACAACAATCTGGCCTATTTATAGGGGGAAAAGGGGGAGAGGGGGAAATGGTGGAGAATGGGTGGAGGAAAGGACATTAGCACCTATTAGAACAATTTCTGAGAAAAGTAAGTGATGTAAATCTGTTGCCAAAATAAAATGACCAAAAGAGCCCAAATGTCACCTTAACCAACAAATGCTTGATTTCCTTCCTAGCTGAAAGATATGACAGCCAAAAGCATCACTCATTAATTCAAAGGGAAACTTCTTTACATATTCTTTTAAAAACATATTTCTTTTCCCCAGTTACAAGTAAAATATTTTTGCATTTGTTTTTAAGATGTTGAGTTTCAGATTCTCTCCTTCCTCCCCATTGAGAAGACACATGTCCTTCACATATTCTTACAGGGAAGAAGAATGAGGGGGTTCTGAGTGATTTTTTTTATCCACAAGCAAGCAACATTGGAGGGAGAAGCAAATGGAAAGAAAGCTTGATGAAAGACTATAATGAGCACATATAATGTATTCCACATATACTTTAATATATTTAACATGTATTGGTCAACCTGGGATCTGGGGGAGAGAATGGGGAGAAGGAGGGGAAAAATTGGAACAGAAGGTTTTACAGCTGTCAGTGCTGAAAAATTACCCATGCTTATATCTTATAAATAAAAAGCTATAATAATAATAAAAAAGAAAGACCATACTAAGCAAAGTCTGAAGGCATTTAAGAAAGAACCCAGAAGGAAAACAAGAAAAAAAAAACAATGAAAATTGGAGAAGATCTGTAAAGATGTTTCTACCAAACTCTTAAGGACACCGTAGAGTCCTGGGTAGAGGAAATGGAAAAAAAACAATGAAAAACAAAGATAAGGCCAATTATACAAAATATTAATTTCAAAGATCTTGAGGATCATTTCTCAAGTTTCATAAAAGAAGGGAGGCTCCACAGAGTTTGGAATACATCTCTGTATGAATATCCTTCCCCACCCCCAAGAAAAAAAATGGTAATGGAGAGAATATCTCTAACTACTGCCCCATATGCCTATTATCTCATCCATACAAAACTGTTCTGAAAATGCACGTCTCAGGGGTATGCTTTAGAAGAATATTGGAAAGAAACTAAAAGGCTTGCTTTCCCAAAAGATATTCCACAGTGGACCACATCTTAATCATCACATAATCAAGTAAAAGATATAGAGAGGACAAACTCCCACAGTGCTTATTGTTTGTTGACTATTAAAAAATCACTTCATTTGGCAGAGCAAAATGCTATCTTAAAGGCCCTCCTCTGTTTTTTCCCATGTGTATGTCAAAATCTCCCAGGATTCTTGGAAAGAGGTAATAGCAAAGGAATCTGTATTCACCAGCCTTCTGATTATTAATAGCATGGGCACTGTCAAACAAGGAGATAGATGCATCCTTCTCAAAGGTGTTTGCTACAAACACAGAGTCCAACTGGAAGAGGGATTTTCCATATATTAACTCCTCCAGATGCTCCTGTTTGGGGTTTGATTTGTAGTCACTGAGTCAAACCCAGACCATTGTAGAGCCTTTTGGAGATCTGTAATCACCTTGAAAAGTTTGGACTAGATACACAGGAAAAACTAAGTCATTCCAAAAATCCTCCACTAATCAGTTGGGTGATCAATGTATAGAGTCCATTTGTTATTATGTGTATATCAGAAACTACCATTGACTAGAACAGAAGGAGCAGTGCGGTCTGGACTGCCTATGAGCAATTACTTCAAGCTTCCTCTTTTAAAATTCACCTTTAAAAAAAAAAAAAAGCAATATTCTTTTGGTGAGGATGTATAAGTTCAAATCAGAAGAATCAAAATTAAGGCTCATATCAAGGATAGACAAAGTCATCCAAGGAGACAAAGATAGTGAGTATGTGCAGACCATAACACATTATATACAAGGAAATTACAGAAAGAAGTGTGTGAAAGATACCATCAGTATTCAACTGGGGACAAAATATGGACCCGTCAAATGGCAAAATCAAGGCATATTCCACACAATTGCAAGAGGATTTGAGGAAAGCCTCCAGCTTAGTACAGTACATGGTTGAGCCCTTAGCCCAGTGCCTGGCACTTAATGGGCACATAAGAAATCCTTATTCAAAAAATAAAAGAAATCCTCATTCAAAAAAAAAATAAATAAAAGAAATCCTCATTGCTTTCTCTTCTTCCCTTTGTATTTCTAGTAGGTCTTTTTTCCTTTTCTTAGCTGGCTCCTGACTTCCATACCTCTATCAGTCAATTCCCCCAATGTCCCTGGAGAAACTCTGGTCTTCCTTCCCAGACATAAAACCATTTTGCTATGGGGACTGCCTCTAATAACCAGATATTCTCTCTACCATCAACCTGCTCTGTACATTCCTGTCTTATGTCACTGAATTTGAGAATTAGAAAAGACTGCAGTAAGTATCCAGTTCAAACCCTCCTGTAAACAAATTCTATTATATACAGGTAATCATCCACCCTCTAGCTAGAGGGTTCCAAGGAGAGGAAGTCTACCCTCTCCAAGGGGAGCTCATTTCACCTGAGGAAAGTTTTTAATGGCTAACATCAAGCCTCAGTTGGCCTATTTGTCATTTCCACCCCTGGCTCTTGCGCCAGCCCTCTGGGAATAAATGAAACAAGTCTAGACCACATGATAGCCTTTCAAATGCTTGAAAAAAGTTCTCATTTCTTCTGAGTCTTTTCCAAGTTCTACCCTTAGGTAGGGACCTCTCTTAAGATCTAAATCTTAAACTTAGATCTCTGGCTTACCAAAGTTCCCCTAGTCTATGTATGGAACACAGAACCAAGCACACTACTCCAGATGAGATCTAATGAGGGCAGGGAATATAGTAAGACTATCACTTCCACATTCTCTATTCCTCAAAAAATAATACAGTCCAAGACTCCATTAAGTTTTGTGACTGCTTCATGACTCTACTGATCCTTCCTGAAGGGTCCATTAAACACTAAAACTTGCTTTCATCTTAAATCTTTCCTTTTCCACTCCTTCCCTATTCTGACTCTCACTAAGACCTGGAAAAGACTAGTTGCCCTTCCATTCATTTCCCCCTTGCATCCCATGGCCACTTTCAAATTGTCCCTTTATTACCATCACTCAGTGATCTCTGCCCTTGGAGTTGTATTGGATTTGTAAGTTCTCTGCCTTATAATGTCTAGACTCTGTTCCCTTCCTCCACCCTTTTTCAATCAGAATGATGCTTCCCCTTCTCCCATCTCTGCCAAATCTCCCATTTCCACGATCTTTTGGAGATCGAGGACAGTGGCTCAACCATCCCGACCTCCAGTCCTTTCTGTAGTACCTATCTGGCCCAAGGGGACCTGAAGTTACCAAGGACAGCCAGAGGCTTCTTACCTTCTTCTTCTGTACCTTAAGTACCAGCTCCCTCTTAGTCATCTGTGTCCTATCCTTACAGGTCAAAGATCATTCTCATTGGCAGAGAAATGAGAAGCAAATGGTGAGAAAGAATAGATCTGCTTTCTCTCTGATGTCAGTGCTCATTTGCCCATAGTCCAAGCAGCCACCTTTCTTGGATACAACGTTTTCTCCCAATGCAGATTTCTATGCAACAGCAGCAGCCTTTGGTGGTCTTCAGCTGCCTTTGCCAGCTACTCCAACTCATTCTGAGCTTAAGCCCACCCACTTTATTTTTTTACAATACCATGGCACGTTTATATATCCATCATCTATTACCTGTCCTTGCTTCCATCTTTTGTACATTTCTTTTTAAAATTAAAGCTGATTGGTGAGTTTGAAGAGCATCCATATTGGTCTCTTGATACATTTTTTTCCTCTTCATTGAAATTATTTATGTCTCTGCTTTTACAATTTGATTCTTAAGCATCTCCCATCCCTCCTGAGACTTCTCCTATAGAATTGTAGTGCTACGTACCCTCTTGCTAAACTTTTTCCAAATTCAGGATGCATGTCAGCCTGTGTCTGGATTATCTCTCTTCTGTCACAATTGCAATCAATAAACATAATAAACAAGTACCTACAAAGTGCCAGGCACTGTGTTAAGTTCTGGAGATATAAGAAAGGCACAGCACCAATTTGGGGGCAACAATGAGAAGTTCAGTCTCTAGAAAGAAGTGGTCACATCTCCCCAGCCTACCATCATTTTGTCCCAGCACCTGGCTTCTCTCCAATCCAGAACAGAAGTTCCCCTTAGAGTTTCCCCCATCTTTTCAAGGATGACATTATCATTAAGACAAGTCAAGAAATTATTAGCTGCTCTGTTTATGACAAAGAAAAAGAGAGAGCTCCAGCAGATTTCCGGATATTTGAAGTCTGCCATCATAACAAAGAAAAAGAGAGAGAGAGCTCCAGCAGATTTCCAGATATTTGAAGTCTGCCATCATAACAAAGAAAAAGAGAGAGACAGATCCAGCAGATTTCCAGATATTTGAAATCTGCCATCATAACAAAGAAAAAGAGAAAGCTCCAGCAGATTTCCAGATATTTGAAGTCTGCCATCATGACAAAGAAAAAGAGAAAGTTCCCTCCAGCAGATTTCCAGATATTTGAAGTCTGCCATCATAACAAAGAAAAAGAGAAAGTTCCCTCCAGCAGATTTCCATATATTTGAAGTCTGTCATCATGACAAAGAAAAAGAGAGAGCTCCAGCAGATTTCCAGATATTTGAAGTCTGCCATCATGACAAAGAAAAAGAGAGAGCTCCAGCAGATTTCCAGATATTTGAAGACTGCCATCATAACAAAGAAAAAGAGAAAGTTCCCTCCAGCAGATTTCCAGATATTTGAAGTCTGTCATCATGACAAAGAAAAAGAGAAAGAGATCCAGCAGATTTCCAGATATTTGAAGTCTGCCATCATGACAAAGAAAAAGAGAAAGTTCCCTCCAGCAGATTTCCAGATATTTGAAGTCTGCCATCATGACAAAGAAAAAGAGAAAGTTCCCTCCAGCAGATTTCCAGATATATGAAGTCTGCCATCATGACAAAGAAAAAGAGAGAGCTCCAGCAGATTTCCAGATATATGAAGTCTGCCATCATGACAAAGAAAAAGAGAAAGAGATCCAGCAGATTTCCAGATATTTGAAGTCTGCCATCATGACAAAGAAAAATAGAAAGTTCCCTCCAGCAGATTTCCAGATATTTGAAGTCTGTCATCATGACAAAGAAAAAGAGAAAGAGATCCAGCAGATTTCCAGATATTTGAAGTCTGCCATCATGACAAAGAAAAAGAGAGCTCCAGCAGATTTCCAGATATTTGAAGTCTGCCATCATGACAAAGAAAAAGAGAAAGTTCCCTCCAGCAGATTTCCAGATATTTGAAGTCTGCCATCATGACAAAGAAAAAGAGAAAGAGATCCAGCAGATTTCCAGATATTTGAAGTCTGCCATCATGACAAAGAAAAAGAGAGAGCTCCAGCAGATTTCCAGATATATGAAGTCTGCCATCATGACAAAGAAAAAGAGAAAGAGATCCAGCAGATTTCCAGATATTTGAAGTCTGCCATCATGACAAAGAAAAAGAGAGAGCTCCAGCAGATTTCCAGATATTTGAAGTCTGCCATCATGACAAAGAAAAAGAGAAAGTTCCCTCCAGCAGATTTCCAGATATTTGAAGTCTGCCATCATGACAAAGAAAAAGAGAGCTCCAGCAGATTTCCAGATTTTTGAAATCTGCCATCATGACAAAGAAAAAGAGAGAGCTCCAGCAGATTTCCAGATATTTGAAGACTGCCATCATAACAAAGAAAAAGAGAAAGTTCCCTCCAGCAGATTTCCAGATATTTGAAGTCTGTCATCATGACAAAGAAAAAGAGAAAGTTCCCTCCAGCAGATTTCCAGATATTTGAAGTCTGCCATCATGACAAAGAAAAAGAGAAAGTTCCCTCCAGCAGATTTCCAGATATTTGAAGTCTGCCATCATGACAAAGAAAAAGAGAGAGCTCCAGCAGATTTCCAGATATATGAAGTCTGCCATCATGACAAAGAAAAAGAGAAAGAGATCCAGCAGATTTCCAGATATTTGAAGTCTGCCATCATGACAAAGAAAAATAGAAAGTTCCCTCCAGCAGATTTCCAGATATTTGAAGTCTGCCATCATGACAAAGAAAAAGAGAAAGAGATCCAGCAGATTTCCAGATATTTGAAGTCTGCCATCATGACAAAGAAAAAGAGAGAGCTCCAGCAGATTTCCAGATATTTGAAGTCTGCCATCATGACAAAGAAAAAGAGAAAGTTCCCTCCAGCAGATTTCCAGATATTTGAAGTCTGCCATCATGACAAAGAAAAAGAGAGCTCCAGCAGATTTCCAGATTTTTGAAATCTGCCATCATGACAAAGAAAAAGAGAGAGCTCCAGCAGATTTCCAGATATTTGAAGTCTGCCATCATGACAAAGAAAAAGAGAGAGCTCCAGCAGATTTCCAGATATTTGAAGTCTGCCATCATGACAAAGAAAAAGAGAAAGTTCCCTCCAGCAGATTTCCAGATATTTGAAGTCTGCCATCATGACAAAGAAAAAGAGAGCTCCAGCAGATTTCCAGATTTTTGAAATCTGCCATCATGACAAAGAAAAAGAGAGAGCTCCAGCAGATTTCCAGATATTTGAAGACTGCCATCATAACAAAGAAAAAGAGAAAGTTCCCTCCAGCAGATTTCCAGATATTTGAAGTCTGTCATCATGACAAAGAAAAAGAGAAAGAGATCCAGCAGATTTCCAGATATTTGAAGTCTGCCATCATGACAAAGAAAAAGAGAAAGTTCCCTCCAGCAGATTTCCAGATATTTGAAGTCTGCCATCATGACAAAGAAAAAGAGAGAGCTCCAGCAGATTTCCAGATATATGAAGTCTGCCATCATGACAAAGAAAAAGAGAAAGAGATCCAGCAGATTTCCAGATATTTGAAGTCTGCCATCATGACAAAGAAAAATAGAAAGTTCCCTCCAGCAGATTTCCAGATATTTGAAGTCTGCCATCATGACAAAGAAAAAGAGAAAGAGATCCAGCAGATTTCCAGATATTTGAAGTCTGCCATCATGACAAAGAAAAAGAGAGCTCCAGCAGATTTCCAGATATTTGAAGTCTGCCATCATGACAAAGAAAAAGAGAGAGCTCCAGCAGATTTCCAGATATTTGAAGTCTGCCATCATGACAAAGAAAAAGAGAAAGTTCCCTCCAGCAGATTTCCAGATATTTGAAGTCTGCCATCATGACAAAGAAAAAGAGAAAGTTCCCTCCAGCAGATTTCCAGATGTTTGAAGTCTGCCATCATGACAAAGAAAAAGAGAAAGAGATCCAGCAGATTTCCGGATATTTGAAGTCTGCCATCATGACAAAGAAAAAGAGAGAGCTCCAGCAGATTTCCATATATTTGAAGTCTGCCATGATGACAAAGAAAAAGAGAAAGTTCCCTCCAGCAGATTTCCAGATATTTGAAGTCTGTCATCATGACAAAGAAAAAGAGAAAGAGATCCAGCAGATTTCCAGATATTTGAAGTCTGCCATCATGACAAAGAAAAAGAGAGAGCTCCAACAGATTTCCAGATATTTGAAGTCTGCCATCATAACAAAGAAAAAGAGAGAGCTCCAGCAGATTTCCAGATATTTGAAGTCTGCCATCATGACAAAGAAAAAGAGAGAGCTCCAGCAGATTTCCAGATATTTGAAGTCTGCCATCATGACAAAGAAAAAGAGAAAGTTCCCTCCAGCAGATTTCCAGATATTTGAAGTCTGCCATCATGACAAAGAAAAAGAGAAAGTTCCCTCCAGCAGATTTCCAGATATTTGAAGTCTGCCATCATGACAAAGAAAAAGAGAAAGAGATCCAGCAGATTTCCAGATATTTGAAGTCTGCCATCATGACAAAGAAAAATAGAAAGTTCCCTCCAGCAGATTTCCAGATATATGAAGTCTGCCATCATGACAAAGAAAAAGAGAAAGAGATCCAGCAGATTTCCAGATATTTGAAGTCTGCCATCATGACAAAGAAAAATAGAAAGTTCCCTCCAGCAGATTTCCAGATATTTGAAGACTGCCATCATAACAAAGAAAAAGAGAAAGTTCCCTCCAGCAGATTTCCAGATATTTGAAGTCTGCCATCATGACAAAGAAAAAGAGAAAGAGATCCAGCAGATTTCCGGATATTTGAAGTCTGCCATCATGACAAAGAAAAAGAGAGAGCTCCAGCAGATTTCCAGATATTTGAAGTCTGCCATCATGACAAAGAAAAAGAGAGAGCTCCAGCAGATTTCCATATATTTGAAGTCTGCCATCATGACAAAGAAAAAGAGAAAGTTCCCTCCAGCAGATTTCCAGATATTTGAAGTTTCCCATCATGACAAAGAAAAAGAAATCATGACAATAAAAAAGAGAGAGCTCCCTCCAGCAGATTTGCAGATATTTGAAGTCTCCTACCACTACATACCTTTATCCACAGCTTGTGTTCTGTTTCCTCAACTCATCTATTTTCTCTCTCCATCCACGTGGCCTGTAGCATTCCAAAGCCAGGCACAACCACTCCATCCCAATGATTCTGAACCCCCATCTGAGATTCAAACTCAGTTTTCTTTCTGGTAGTGATAGGTCTTGTAATTTTTTTGCCCTCAACTGAATCCTGAACCCAGTGTCTCATTCTGAAGCTACCCGTTTTCCATTTTTCACTGTGCTCTCTGGAAAGCCTGCTCCATTGGTAACAAACTTGCTTTCATCTTTAATTTTTCCTTTCCCATTCCTTCCATATTCTGACTTTCACTGAGACCTGGATCCTTTCTCCTTTTCCAGCACTAGTTGCACTTGCACCCATTTTCCCCTTGCACCTCATGGCCAAGTTGTCTCTCCATGACCATCACTCTGTGATCTCACCTCTTTTGAGATTCCATCCATATCTACCACCCGGTCAAAATGATGATCGCTGTTGTTTACTGACCTCCAGGAAGCTTCCCTTTTTCTCTATATTAGGAAGATAGATAGATAGATATAGATATGTAAAATATTCCTAATATTAGGGCCTGACTCAAAGTCTTTCTCTTCTCTTCTCAACTTCTGCTCTCATACTAGGGAACTTCAACATCCGTACTGACACTCCCTCAGATACCCTAACCTCATATTTTCCCCACTTCCCTAAAGCTAGACACAGAGATGGTCATACCCTTGATCTTGCCATTATCCACAATTTTCCACATCCCAAAACTCTGAAGTTCCCTCATCTAATCCCAATCCATTGTCATTCCACCCCTCCCTCTGCTTCATAGCCCCAACTCCTGTCACCATGACATCTAATCCCTCCACCCATTGGTTCTTTTCCAGCCCATCCCCTTTACATGGGCCACATTCTTCTCCCTTGACTCTTTGTTGAATCAGGGCAACTCCACCTTGTTTTCTACTCTTGAATTACTTACTCATTGCTTTATCCGAACACCCTGCCAAGCTCTGGCCTTGAACTACTCCTACCCTCTACTCCATTTCCTCCTACTCATTATTGCTTCCTTAAATGACTTACTATTCCATTTTCCACAGTGGCTTTTTTTTCAACTTGTTCATGACTTTTCAAACCTCCTATGTTTTCTCCTCCTCTCACCCACTCAGCTGAGAACCTTGCCTCATATTTCACTGAAAAAAATGAGGCCATTCACTAAAGATTCCCTCTTTTCCTCCCCTCCTTCTCTCATATTACCCAGATGCCTTCTGTCATTATGTCCTCATTTACTTCTATCTCACATGCAAAAAAAAATGTCCTTTCTCTTTTCAAAGCAAACCCTTCTATTACCCCCACTCTTTCTACTGATGACCTTCAAACATGTCTCTCCCATCTTCAAAAAACCTCACTTACTCCTTCCATCCCTGCTAGCTACTGTCCCATTTCTCTTCGCCTTTTTCTTGCTAAACTCCTGGAGAAGGCCATCTATAACTGATGCCTTCACTTCCCTTCCTTTTACACTCTCCTTAACTCCCTACAGTCTGGCTTCTAATCCCCAAATTGCTCTTTCCAAAGCTACTGGTGATCTCTTAATCATCCAGTACAATCACTTTTTTTAACCATAATCCTTCTCGACTTCTCTGCAATCTACAACACTGTCAATTACCCTCTTCTCCCTACCCTTCTTCTCTCTTTAGGTTTCAGTGACACTTTTTTTCCCCATGGTTCTCCTCCTACTTTATCTCAGTCTTTATGGCTGAATTTAGCTCTCCCTCCCTAACCCTGATTGTGCTCTAAGATCCCATTCTGGCCCTCTTGTCTTCTCTCCCTATACTACTTCATTTGGTGGTCTCATCAGCTGCCATGGATTCAATGATCATCTCTCTGATGATACTGCTCAGATATATATTCTTTGGTCTTCCATCTGTTGATCTGTATTTCTTAGACATCTAGAATTTAACATGAACAAGACTTTTCCCCTAACTCTCCACGCTCCCTCACTTCCCTTTTACTGTGAAGGGTACCATCTTTCCTCTCAACCAGATTTGGAACCTAGGTCTGTCATCCTTAACTCCTCAACTCAAACCCTTCATATTTAATCTTTTTCTAATATCCCAAAAGACTTCCCTTTTCCTGTCAAGGATACCACTAGCTTTCCTCTCAACCAGATATGGAACTTAGGTGTGTCATCCTCAACTCCTCAACTCAAACCCTCCATATTTCATATTTTTCTAAGACCCCCAAAACTTCCCTCTTACTGTCAAGGAGAACACCATCTTTCTTCTCAACCAGATATGGAACTTACTTGTATCATCCTTACCCCAAAATATTTCCCTTTTATTTTCAAGTGTAGCATCCTCTTTTCTCTCAACCAGTGTTAGAACCTAATTGTGTCATTCTCAACACTTCAAGTCAAACACTCCATATTTCATCTTTTTCTAAGACACCAAAAGACTTCCCTTTTACTGTCAAGGATACCAACATTTCTCCTCTCAAACAAATTTGGAGCCTAGGTGGGTCATGCTCAACTCTTCAACTCATAGGTGTGTCATGCTTAATTCCTCAATTCAAACCCTTCATATTTAATTTTTTCTAAGATCCCAAAAGATTTCCCTTTTACTGACAAGTGTATCATCATCTTTCCTGTCAACCATATTTAACATCTAGTGTGTCATTCTCAACTCCTCAACTCAAACCCTCCATATTTAATATTTTTCTAAGACCCACATTAGACTTCCCTATTACTGTTAAGGGTAGCACCATCGTTTCTCTCAACCAGATATGGAACTTAGGTGTGGCATCCTTAACTCCTCAAATCAAACCCTTCATATTTAATTGTTTTCTGAGACACAAAAGACTTCCCTTTTACTGCCAAGGGTACCACCGTCTTTCCTCTCAACAAGATTTGGAGTATAGGTGTGTCATGCTTAATTCCTCAACTCAAACCTTTCCTATTTAATCTTCTTCTAAGACCCCCAAAGGTTTACCTTTTACTGTCAAGGGTACCACCATCTTTCCTGTCAACCATATTTAACATCTAGTGTGTCATCCTCAAGTTCTCAACTCAAATCTTCTATATTTATTCTTTTTTAAGACCCCAAAAGACTTCCCTTTTACTGTCAAGCATACCACCACCTTTCTTCTCAAGCAGATTTGGATCTTAGGTTTGTCATCCTCAACTCTTCAACTCAAACCCTCCATATTTAATCTTTTTCTAAGACCCCCAAAACGTCCCTTTTCCTATCAAGGGTGCCTCTCAACCAGATATGGAACCTAGTTGTGTCATCCTTAACCCCTCAGCTCAGTCCCCCCATATATAATCTTTTTCTAAAACGCCAAAAGAATTTCCTTTTTACTTTCAAGTGTATCACCGTCTTTTTGCTCAACTAGATTTAGATCTTAGCTGTGTCATTCTCAGCACTGCAACTTAAATCCCCCATATTTAATCTTTTTCTAAGACCCCAAAAGACTTTGCTTTTACTGTCAAGGGTACCAACATCTTTCCTCTCAACCAGGTTTGGAACCTAGGTCTATCATTCTTAACTCCTCACCTTAAACCCTTCATTTTAATCTTTTTATAAGAACCCAAAAGACTTCCCTTTTACTGTTAAAGGTACCACCATCTTCTTCTCAACCAAATTTGGAACTCACCCTCAACTCCTCAACTCAAACCCTCCATATTTAATCTTTTTAAGACCCCAAAAAGTTCCCTTTTGCTGTTAATGGTACCACCATCTTTCTTCTCAAACAGATATGGAACCTACTTGTGTCATCCTTAACTCTTCATCTCAATCCCACTCTACATAATCTTTTTTCTAAAACCCCAAAAGATTTCCCTTTTACTTTCAAGTATACCAACTTTCCTCTCAACTGGATTTAGAGCCTAGTTGTGTCATCCTCAACTCTTCAACTCAAACCCTCCATATTTAATCTTTTGCTAAGACCCCAAAAGACTTCTCTTTTACTGTCAAAGGTACCAACATGTTTGCTCTCAACCACATTTAGAGTCCAGATGTGTCATCCTTAACTTCTCAACTCAAACCCTCTATATTTCATCTTTTTAAGATCCCAAAAGATTTTCATTTTACTGTCAAGAGTACCACCATCTTTCTTCTCAACCAGATTTAGAACTTAGGTGTGTCTTCCCCACCTCCTCAACTCAAACCCTCCATAATTAATCTTTTTCTAAGACCCCAAAACGCTTCCCTTTTACTGTCAAGGGTACCCCCATCTTTTCTTTCAACCAGATTTGGCACCTAAGTGTGTCATCCTTAATTCCTCAACTCAAACCCTTCATATTTAATTTTTTTTTCTAAGACCCAAAACATTTCCCTTTTAGGGTCAAGGGTACCACCATCTTTCTTCTCAACCAGTTTTGGAACTTAAGTGTGTCATCTGCTCCCCTTTTACTGTAAGGGCTCCCCTTTTACTGTAAAATGTACCACTATCTGTCCACTCAACCAGATTTAGAGCCTGGTTGTGTCATCCTCAACTCTTGAACTCAAAACCTCCATGTTAAATCTTTTTCTAAGACCACACAAGACTTCTCTTTTACCATCAATGTTACCACCATCTTTCCTCTCAATAAGATTTGGAACTTAAGTGTGTCATCCCCAACTCCTTAACTCAAACTCTCCATGTTTAATCTTTTCCTCAGACCAACTCAAACCCTTCCTATTAATCTTTTTCTAAGACCCCATAAGACTTCTCTTTTACCACCAAGGTTACCACCATGAGAGGAATCTCAACCAGATTTGGAACTTAGGTGTGTCTTTCCCACCTCCTCAACTCAAACCCTCCATAATTAATCTTTTTCTAAGACCCCAAAATACTCCCATTTTACTGTGAAGGGTACCACCCTCTGTTCTCTCAACCAGATTTGGAACTTAGGTGTGTCATCCTCAACTCCTCAATTCAAATCCCCCATAATTAATCTTTGCTAAGACCCCAAAAGACTTCTCTTTTACTCTCAGAGGTACCCCCATCTTTTCTATCAACAAAATTTAGCACCTAGCTGTGTCATCCTCAACTTTTTAATTCAAACCCTCCATATTTAATCTTTTCCTCAGACCCCAAAAGACTTCCTTTCTACTGTCAAGGGTACCACCATCTTTCCTGTCAACCATATTTAACATCTAGTGTGTCATCCTCAACTCCTCAACTCAAACCCTCCGTATTTAATATTTTTCTAAGACCCCAAAAGACTTTCCTTTTTCTGTCAAAGGTACCACCATCTTTCCTCTGAACCAGATTTGGAACCTAGGTCTGTTATCCTTAACTCCTCAACTCAAACCCTTCCTATTTAATCGTTTTAAGACCCCACAAGACTTCCCTTTTACTGTCAAGGGTACCACCATCTTTCCTCTCAACTACATTTGAAATCTAGGTGTGTCATCCTCAACTTTTCCACTCAAACCCTTCTTATGTATTCTTTTTTAAGATTCCAAAAGACTTTTCTTTTACTGTCAAGGTTACCACCTTCTTTCCTCTCAACTACATTTGAAATCTAGGTGTGTCATCCTCAACCCCTCAACTCCCTCCCTCCATATTTAATCTTTTTCTAAGCTCCAAAATAATTCCATTTTACTGTCTAGGGTACCAACATCTTTCCTTTCAAGTAGATTTGAACCCCATGCTTGTCATCCTCAACTCCTCAACTCAAGCCCTCCATATTTAATCTTTTTCTAAGAACCCAATGTTTTACCCTTACAACATATTATATTCCCTTTTCCCTTCTCTGACACTGCACTACCCTGATGCAAACCCTCATCACCTCACACCTTAACTATTGTTGTAGCTGCTTCTGGGGCTTTCTGCCACAAGACTCTTCCAACTCCAATCTATTCTAGTCAATATACTCCAGCCACTCCTTGTTGCCTCTGAGATCAACTACAACTATCCCATTTGGCCATGTTCAGATCTTTTCATAATCTCCTCCTCCTCTACCTTCCTGAGCTTCCTACGTCATACGCCTCTCTGTGTATTCTGCTTAACCGTGACACTGACCTCCTGGCTCTTTCTTATATGTGACCATCCATTTCCTGACTCCTCATTTCTATCTCCTGGGTTTTCTGACTTCCTTCAAACCCTAAATAAATAAAATATCATGTGCTCCAAAAATTGCTCCTTAATGATAATTCCTCTTGTCTAAGCTTGTCTATGTATAGTTGTTTGTATGTTTCCTCCCCCATTAGATTGTGAGCTTCTCAAGAGTTTCTTGGGTCTTTTCACTTCCAGAACTTAGCACAGTGCCTGGTATATACTATGGGCTTACTAAATGCTTGTTGACTGACTCCAATGACAAAATCCATTCTGTTTCTGCCCCCAATCCCTCACTGCTCTTCAGCTCAAAGCTCTTCATCATGGATTCCCTTATACTTTTTAAGCTAATGCTCCCCATGCCCTTTAGCTTTTATGGTAACATAGACAGGAGCACCCTGGACTTTCTCTTCTTGTGTAGTAATTCTGTTTAAGGAGAAGCCTCCATTTTAGTGCCAACAGGCAGTCACATCTAACCCCTACATTTTGCTTTCCTTTACACTAAATCTTGGCCAATGCCAACTAAAAGACAGAGTCCATTCTGTCTGAGACCCCCTAGTCCAAAGACAGACTACTAACTTCAGAAAAAAATCTCTGTTCCCTCTCTTGGAATATACACTACTCCCAAGGCCAATGGCTGACCAACTTGGACCCCAACATTACTGTCTTTTCTCTACTCTTTAAGTACTTCAAATTCAGAAACCCTTGTGATCTCTCTAAATCTCCCCTCCTTGTGGTCCAAAAGATGTTTTTCCATGCTTTGCCTTCCAACTATGACTGCCTTACAATTATGAAACTTTTTACTGACTAGTACCCTAAGTCATAAGTAGGAGGGTTTCTTTCCCTGACACTATTTCTTTTTAATAAACTATACCCTTCAAAGCATTATTTCATTCATCAGTTTCATCCCTCTCATATCTTGGGCATCCCATGAATTTGTTTTCTTGCCTTAAGTTCCCTAGTTTCTCTTGATAAACATGGGCATTGTGAGTAGTGGGTTTACTGCCAACTTCTTTCTTGGGTTTTAATTCTCATGAACTTCTGGTGGTCTTAAGTGTGTGTGGTTTTTTTTTTTTTTTATCATTTTATATGTATATATTTGCTTTAACCTAGAGAGAGGATGGTTGTTTTTTTTTTTTCTTTTAATTCTCAATGGATAGTTTTATAGATATATATAGGCAATTCCCACATCCCACCCCTCCTTTCTTTCTTATACCGGCCCCCTTTTCTCCACCCCACTGCCCCATCTGGCCTTCTAGATTTGCTCCCCCATCCATCCACTATCCCAAAGTCAATTGATGGGAGTTGAGTGAGGTGGGGAAGAGAGGGCTGCCCCATAATCTTGGGAATATTTTCCACTGGGGTCAACCAGAATTTTCTAATAAGAAGTTTCATTCATTCCTAATATTTTTCTTTGAAAAAATCTGTGTTCCTCCTCCTATCTGTTCTCCAAGGAAGAAGGCTCTCCCAAGGGTCTAAGACTAGGTATGAGATGACGCTAGACAAATAACACACAACTGTTTTGAAAGGGAGTTTCCCCCCAATAAAGTTTATTAATTTTTAATTTGAAACATGCATTCTACAAAGTACCACAAATATCACATTTCAACAAAGACAGTCTACAAGAATATTGAACAAATACATGGTTCTTTCCTTTGCCATCTCCTCAGAGGGGATGGCTTGACAGCAGATTTACCAACTAAGGGCCCATGAATTAGAATTCATTTTTGTCATACAAATCCCTCGAATGACAATCCCCTTCTTCCCAGTGGCTTAGAGCCACTTTGAGGGCTGCTGGCGAAGCCATGAACGTGTGAGATCAAGGATGGTAACATCCCAGATCTGAGGATATTGAATCCCCAAACCCCAAATGGATCCCTCACAAGATCTGGCCCAATGTCTCCAATCCTACCATTCACAAGCCATCTTTTGAGGCTTCTGAAGACTTTGGAGTCTTTGAGTGTTAATGCTGTATATTGAATCACATTTAAGTTATAATTTGTTTCACATCAATAAATATTTTACCACTTTAGTAGCACAAACTAATTCTAAAGTTTGGAGGTAAGTAAATAATGTAAAATTGAACCCCAACCCCGGGAAGGATTACGGGATACAACAAGAACCTAGAAGGGAAGAGGAGGAGGGGGAGACTGGTAAAGGATATGGAATGAAGATCTAACTTTGGCCTATTTTCCCATTTTCCCCCTGGGTTCTAATTTCAGCTTCTGCTCATGTTCTGATGTTCCTCTTCTTGGGAGCAGTTTTCTCCCCAGTTGGGTCGTCCAGATAGTTGTCTGGACGAATTTGGGACCTCCACCATTTGGTGACCTGAAGAGAGGACTTTCAACAAGAGCCTCCGGCATATTGACGTGAACATAATATTAATTTGCACATGATTTGACTCTCTCTTTGTCTCTCTCTCTCATCTACCTTCCCAGATCAAAAAAAAGCAGCCAAAGTTGTTGACATGTTGAGTGGAATGGGTGGCTGCTTGGGGGAGAAAGATGCCCAATGGGGACTTGGGATTTGAGGTTGGGAGGGGTTTGGGAATTGGGATGGGGGATTGTTGGAGGATCATGCAGGTAGTAATTTTTAATTGAGATTTGGGGTCTTAGATGTGACACAAAATTGAGCTGATGATTCCACAAAGTACAAGAATAAAAGAAATCCTCAATCCAATGATGATAAGAGCATAAGTGTCAGAGGCCAACATGAGTGCCTGTCCTGTGAATTGGTCACTGAGCAGAAGATCTGTAGGGGTTAAAGGGGAAGAATAATGTGCACTGAAGGCAGGAAAGGTACAGAGCATCAGCAACAAAGAGACCTCACACCCTAGGACAAAGAAGGCGTCCTATACTGTGGCCTTTCAGGAACGTTGCCAGCTTTCCTAGTAAGGGTCACAGGCTCCCGTCCCATGGTTTGGAAGGGGAGGCAAATTGAAAGCACCTGGGTACAGTGGGATGGGGGGGGCTACAAAAAGGGACTTCCTGTCTTCTCTAGTTACTTGTTTGGGAACATCTCTGCTGGGTATCACTTCAGGCTACGGTTACTAAGTGAGGAGTTAGAAGTGGGGAAACTAAGGCTGGGGTTACTAGATCATGCAGGTCTCAGGGATGGAGGATTTGGGGTGGTAAAATAAGGGGGAAAGGATAGGGCCTTAAAGAACAAAAGCGTAAGGAGAGGCACAAAAAAAGAGGGTTCAAATACCCGATGTCACTGCAAGGGCTGAGTTCCAGAGTCCACTTAAACAGTCTGCAGTAGAAAGATTCACAAGGGCTGAAGGGGGAAAACACGTGAGAATCAGCAATAAACAGAGACACTGACTTCTGATTCAAGCATATGTCTCTGCCTCAATTTTCTCATCTTTAAAATGGGGGGATTGGGCTCAGTGACCTTGAACATCATATCTAGCTTTCTCATTCTATGCCACAGTTAGGAGTAGAGGTGAGGATAAATTGAAAGCGCATAGCTGGCGATAGGAAGAAAGAAAAGGCAATTCCAGCCCGTCTGTTAAAGAGCTAGTCTGGGAAGGGGAGGAGACATTAGGGTTAGTCATAGGAAATATCAAGGTTGGGGGGGGGGCGCAGAGACTGGGGTCAGGGAAACAAAAATTGGGGCCAAAGGTGAGGGGAAACCGAGAGTGAGGAGAAGACGGGGCAAGGGCAGAGACGCACGAGGACAGACTTGGGGGAGAGCATCCGTGTAGAATGCAGAAAGTCATACAGGGGAGCAGGCGCACTCTGAAAAGTGCACATGCGGACAAAAATCGGAGGGTAGCACAAGATGGGAAGGTGTCAGTCCAGACAAGCTCTTCAACATCGGGACTGGTAATCCAAGAGCACTACAAGGCAGGTGAGTCACAGCTGAGACCAAGACTCAGGAACCAGAAGATCAGCAGAAGCTACACAAGGCAAAGTCGGCAGGGGGCACTCGTAAGGCCCCAATGGGGAGGGTATCTCCTACCTGACTCCACATCCCCCTGCGTCTGTAAAAGGGGCAGGGAAAGCAGCTGGCTAGAGTAGAAAATATGGAGGTCTGAGAGAATGGTGAGTCTTGGTTATAGAAAGTGGCAGGCAAGGAGCAAGGAAGCTGTAGCGAGAGGCATCTGTGGCTACATCTGACCTTTCTCTCCTTTCTCATTTTTACTGGTAGGTATCGGACTGGTAAAGGGAGTCCTGGAGGATATCGGGTCTAGAGACACCTCCGGGTGCTCTCTCGTGGACCACAATCCACGAGGGGCGCCTGCCAGTGTGGTCCCCTCTCTGAGAGTGTGGCTGGACAGGCCGAAAGTTGCTAGATCCCTGGCTTGAGAAAACCCTGCTCTCCGCCCCATCCTGTGGCCTAGGGCCCTGGCCGTGTCCCCTGGCAACCACGGGGAGGATGTCTAACTCCAGAAGCTCGTCGGCTTCTCCCTGCCCTACGCTTGGGTTGAGCTGGAGGCCTCCAGAGCCGGGGGCTAGAGGATGGACTCTGACCGCTCCGGCCAGGCCCCCGGGGAACTCCTCAGGGCTGGGGGGCACAATCAGGATGCTCGGGGGTTCGGGCCTAACAGCGGGACGTATACCTTCAGCGACATCGGGCCCCTGGACACTAAAAGCCTGGGGTTCTCGCAATTCTCCACCCCGCAAGGCGCGAGCTGACCGGAGCGCTGGTGGATCAGGGCAAACCATTGGCATGCAAAGCATGCAGCACTCTTGGTCTTGGCGTCTGCACTGGCAGTAGCTGCCACAAAGAAACTGAGGGGTAACCGAGAAATGACAGGCACCGCAGCGAGTGCAGGGGGCAGCGGCGGGCTCATCCTGCGGTTGGGGGCTGACGGGACGGCATCTTCCAGCTCGAGAGACCGGGTCTCGGCAGCAGTGGTAAGCCACTGCACCCTGAGCGGGATCGGGCCCGCTCTGGCAGACGGCAGTAGAGGCGCCGGGAAGTACACACTGGTAATCGCAGGCCTGATAATCTTCATCACGGGGCACTCGCAGTCTGCTGCGGGGAGGTGAGGCATCCCGAGGTTCTACCTGGGAAATAACCAATGGATTCTGGTCACCTGACAGTCAGTGGGGAAGCCATCTTTCTCCCCTCTCCAGAGCCAACAATGCCCCAGAGACATGGCCTACCTTCAGAGAGAGCAGGTTCCTCCATCTTGGGAACTTCAATTTCCTCATCTAGAAGATGCTGACATCTGCACCGCCTACCTCAGTGCAACCCTATCCCACAAGCACCTAGCGTGTGCCAGACACCAGACTAGTCGTCAGGAGACCTAGATGGGTCGCTCAGCCAGGCCGTTTACTAGCTCCGGGACAGAGAGCAAGAGGTCTCATTTCTCCCGGCCTGTTTTCCATCAGGAAAATGGAGCTCTATGAACACTCCCACCTTGCCCCCTAAGTCTTCTTCTCTTTAAGATGTATTTGGTTCTCTTCCCTAGCTGCCCATGGTGGGTTTCATACAGAACCCTCCCTCAGGCTAGCTACTGGGTACTGGCCAGCTTACCTCTATTCTTCCTAAACTGAGGCCAGCAGGTCAACGCAGAGAGTGGCGTTCCATCACCCCCTAGAACTGGCCACCGTAGACACTTACTGCTAGGAAAACTCATTCTAGCTGTTGCCAGGCCATGTTATTTCCCTACTACTTTCTCGCCCATCTCATCAGCCCAATTGGAACACTCAACCCTCCCCCACTTCTCTGGAGGTGTCATCATCTATAGGACATCGTCACATCCACCTGTCTGTGAAGGGTTTCTAAAGCAGCAAATATTAGGAAACTCTTGGTCCCAGTTTGGCCCTCCCGGCTAATTTAAGGCCCTCCCTGTGCAGATTTCACCCCTTTCCCTCAATCCTCCCTTCCTCGCCCAATGGGCCTAGCACAGTGCTCCTCCCCTCTCCTGCTCTTTCCCGTGAACCATGGGAAGCCCTTGGACCATCCTGCTCTTCCCAGCAACCAGCAATGCCCAAGCAAAAGCAGCCTTCCTCGTCGCTGGCCCCGGCTCATTCATCACACTGGCAACGTGAGTATCTACACAAGTGTGGGGCAGGGGAGCGCTCACTCATCATGCCGTTTGCTCAATAATTTGGTCAGTTTAGACAGCGGATGATGAGCAATGTGGCCATTAGCATAATAAGGCCCTGCTAGCTTCTGTTCGGCCACAGAATAAACAAGAGAGGGGCCTGCCTTTCTCCAAGGTATTCCTCCTTTCTCCCCATTCCAGCCTAGGCCTCCCAGGAGGGATTTGCTCTCCTCCCCTTCTCCAGCTCCCTGTGCTGGCCCTGGGTCATCAGTGAAGAAGGAACAGGAGGCACATGTACAAAAGGAGAAGGAGGGCAATGTCTGTCTTGACATGACCAGGACTCCCGCCTAGAGGTGAGACACCATCTTTTCTAGTAGTCCGAAGGCAAATGTAGCAAGGATAAAGGCAGAGGAAATTGGAACGACTCTCCCACTGAGACAGATCAGTACCATCCGTACCCCCCCAAACACACAGATCTTCAGAGTACATTCATATCAGCAGCAGTCAGTAGCCCCCTCCCCCAATACCCCCCCACCCTCAGAAAGGCAGCAGTGCAGAAGTTCAAAAATGTCCTCTGGGCCTCTGAGGCCATCTCCAATTGGAGGCAAAAGAGCAAAAAAAAGCTGCTTAGCTGTGAGATACCGAGCTGCCGGAGACCCTTGGCCCTGTTCCCCATTCTTCCCCCCATTCTACCGCTCTGCCCTCTGGGAGTGTGCCTTTTGCTTTGGCAGCCCTGGAAGGTAAAATGAGGTCCCTTCTAATTGCGCCATCCTTGAGTAAAGTACTACAGGCCTAATGTGGGTAGGTGTTTACTAACTGCTGGCCTAATTGACCTGAAGTCACAATCCCTGCTTATGACCTCAAGGTTCTTCACAGTGATCTGGGGTTCCAACTATAAGAGAGCATTTCAAGTCTTAAGAAAGAATGGAAAGAGGAAGAAGGAGAGTTGGGAGCCTCCAGAGCCACTGGAGGCTCCTTTACTTACTCGAGGCTGATCGGACACAAGTTCCGGCAGATGAATCGGGGAAAAGAAACAGCTTTCGCCAAAGTCCAGATCGCTGCAAGTCTCATCAGATGTGTGGTTGTCATAGTCCCCATAGTCAAAGGGAGGAGAATAGGCTGGAAGGGAAATGCCCTGTGAGACTCCTGTCCCGCTCCCCAAACTACTGGCCCGCCTTGACTGGCCTAAGCTCAACGATGGCATTGGCCAAGCTTTGAAGGCATCCCACCGGACCTCCCAACCTGCCCAATTCCAGCACCGATCCTTCCCAAAAAGCTCCTCTGCATACACAGACACACGCACTCCGAGAAAAGGTCGGGCTTACCCGGAGGAGGTCCAAGAGGACGAAGGTTAATGTCGGCGCTGCGGTTCTCAGGGAAAAGTGGACGAGAGGGGATGTGAAACACGAAATCCTGACTGTCATCATCATCCTGGTCTCTGGCACCTAATGGGTAAGGCAAGTAGAGTTAGTGAGCACGTGGGTGTGAATGGGCTATTTGGGTTCGTAGGTCAAGGGGCAGGAACCCAAGGGGTTTGAGAGAGAGCTCACACCTCTTTGCTGAAACCACTTAGTAACTGGGGATCCATTCCCACCCCATTCCTGGGGATAGGGATGATGGAACAGAAATACTTCTTCCATTTGTAAAAATGAGCAGTGAACAGAAATCAATGGGACTAGAAAAGGCTTGAGAAGGTTGGGACTCAAGGTTTGAGCCTGCTAGTCTGGTTGCCCCTTATAGACTGTATGCTCTTAGACTGGTCACTTAGTTTTTCTCTTTAGCCTCAGTTTCCCTGATCTACCCAAAATAGAGATATATGGACTCAATGACCTCTGAGGTGGCCGCTGGCTTGGATGTTCTTGGTTCCACCACTCTGGGGCCTCCCCGATGAGTTATGGCAAGGGGAGGGGGAAAAGGGGGAAGAGAAGGCTGACCACCCATCCCGGGACCGACTCACTCACCCCGCGGAAAGGAGTAGCGGGCAGGGACCGCAGAAGATGCCCGAGACCGATCAGGCAGATACGCCACTCTGTGGCGAGGATGATGAGCAGGGGTGGGGTGGATATCTAGCACGACCCCAGTGGGTCTCCGGCGACGACGGGGGATGAGACAGCGGCAAAGGCGCAGGCAAGAGTGGTCGCCATCCTCACTTGGGCTATCGGGGCGGCCCACTCGGGAGTCTCCTTTGCTGCAGACTATTCCCATGGTGAGCTGCAGTTGCTGTTATTGGATAAGAAGTTTGAGCGTTTCCAAAGGACAGAGCCAAACAGGCCGGGAAGGCCTGGGACCCCAATCCCCGGGGCACAGGCCTGGGGAAGTCTTGGGCCCTTTGCTGGGCCTTTGTGGTTCTCTGGGGCCCAAGGGATGGACTGCAGCCCCACCCGGGGCCAACCTCGTGCCAAGGAGAGAAGCCATTGTGTGACCAGGGAACTGCTGTCCCAGACGAAGGACTCAGAGATTTGTGTGGAGGACCAATGAAAGAGGGGGCAAAGGCACTGCTGGGCTTGGGGATCCAAAGGGAAAAAGAGGGGGGAAGAGGGAGAAGCAGAGGGAGGGAGGGAGGGGCAGCAGGGGAGGGAGAGGGAGCAAGGGGGAGGGGCACCAGAGGAGGGAGGGGTAAGAGGAGAAGGAGGGGCAAGGGGAGGGAGGGGGAGCAGAGGAGGGAGGGGCAGGAGGGGAGGGAGGGGGAGCAGGGATGGGAGGGGGAGCAAGGGAGAGAGAGGAGGAACAGAGGTGGGAGGGGGAGCAGGAATGGGAGGGGAGCAAGGGAGAGAGAGGAGGAACAGAGATGGGAGGGGGAGCAGGAATGGGAGGGGAGCAAGGGAGAGAGAGGAGGAACAGGGTTGGGAGGGGGAACAAGAGTGGGAGGGGGAGCAAGAGAGAGGAGGAGCAGGGGTGGGAGGGGGAACAAGAGTGGGAGGGGGAGCAAGAGAGAGGAGGAGCAGGGGTGGGAGGGGGAACAAGAGTGGGAGGGGGAGCAAGAGAGA
This sequence comes from Sminthopsis crassicaudata, assembly GCF_048593235.1. Taxonomy (NCBI): domain Eukaryota; kingdom Metazoa; phylum Chordata; class Mammalia; order Dasyuromorphia; family Dasyuridae; genus Sminthopsis; species Sminthopsis crassicaudata. The sequence goes on along the minus strand of NC_133623.1, from coordinate 65,623,009 downwards.
AGAGGAGCAGGGGAGGGAGGGGGAGCAGAGGAGAGAGAGAGAGGGGAAGGGAAGGCAGGGAGAAGAGGCCTGAGAAAAAGGGAAGGAGGGAGGGCATGAGAAGTGAGGGCAGAAGTGAGTGGGAGAGGAAGGGGGGCTGGAACAGTAGGGGAGGGAGGGGAACGACAGAGGGGGCAAGCCCTGGGAAAGAGGAAGAGAGGGGAGGGGGGCCGAAGAAAAGAGTTGGGGAAATGTGTGGGAGAGGGAAGAGCTGGGGGAGTTAGGAGGAAAGCCCCCTTCAGTGCGGCTTTGAGCCCTCTCCCTCCTCACTGGGCAGGGCTGGGTACCACTTCTCAGCTGCAGCACCTGCCCCCACCTCGGCTCGGGCCTATCTCCCACTGGGCACTGAGCCCTGTCATGGCCGCCTCAATTCTTGGGAGCTCTTTACAAACCAAATCATCCCCCCCCAAAACAACAACAACAACAGCAACAACAAAGAATTAGCAGATTTGGTCAATCTTGTTTTCCTTAAAAAATGCCCACAAACCTGGGGTCAGAGTTCATCTGCCCCTTGTTGCCTCAACTAGTCAAAAAAGATCATTCCTCAGTGAGGAGAAAAAACAAAACCCAAAAGTCCTGCAAGTCTTGTCTATGCAGTCCAACCCAAACCACCAGCACCCCAAAGGCTGAAGTGGGAGGGGTTGGGCTGCTCCCTCCCCCGCCTCTGCAGACCCTCCCAAACCCATCAGGTAAGACTCAGGCTCCTTAGAGGTCCAGAGGGGCTGCACCCCCATCAACCCCTTCCCCTCAGCTGCTGGTCAGCTCTCTTCCAAGTCACCTCTCCACCTCCCAGAATCCCCCCCAGAGCCTGCATTGTCCCCAACAAAAGATGACAATCTCTTTTTGGGGGGCCCCTTTGGCTCTCCTTTCCCTTTCTTAATTAAGGGCCCTGCTTCCCTTAGGCAGCTCTTAGCCAGAGCCTGGGGAGCCCAGTTCTGAGGGATTAAATCCTGGGGGCCAGGGAAAGGAGAGAGGGGGCGCTGCAGCTGAAAAGACCAGATTAAGAATCCAGCTAGCCAGGGCTCAATCACCCCTGGTCCCCTATCTTAGAGTACCTGAGCTAAGGAGAGAATCTTCACAAAAATCGCCCCCTCCAACAACTACCCTGACCAACCTCTTCTTGAATACCTAAAGGGACAAGGAACTCACTACCTCACAATCAGGCTTTCTGCCTGTCTCAGAGGGCACTCCTTCTTCCTGTGATTCTGTGCTCCCTAAACCCAGCCTCCCCCTCTATAAAACCAGGCTGGCAGGCTAATTGATGTCCAAGTCCCTCGAAATTGGGATTTGGTCAGTGCCACCGCCCTCCCCTGCTCTCCCACCTGTTTCCCAAGCTCCTATGGGACAAACTGGCCATTTTAAACCAGATTGAACTGGAATTCACTAGTCAGGGAAACTGACTTGTTTTCTGGCTGTACAAGTTCACCAGAAGAAATCCTTGGCCATCCTCTCATTAGTTAATAAATGCCTCTGCTTACCTCTGATTCACCAGCTTTTCTTGTCTTAGACTGAATTCTGGGCACTATCCTAAAGAGATGCACCATATTTTACGGGGGAGGGGGATGTTCGATTGGGGCAGGGAGAGGAAACTGAGGAAGACAAGGACTCAAAGGGACTCCCAGACTTCCAGGGAGATGCTCTGGTGGGAGGGGGGCAGAAAGGAAACTAGCCAGTCTAGAGACTAGTTGAAAATTCCAGAAGTTCTAGTACCCCACCCCCCCCACCCCCACCACACCCTGGCTGGTCCCTGAGAATGAAAAGGACCCCAGATTGTAAAAGCACCATGGGGGATAATGAGCAAAAAAGTTGGGTTCCCCTGTGACTCTTTATTGTGCCTTATCTAGGCTCAGGAGCTGGGGGGGGAGGTTGGATTCTGGGAGTTCTGGGTTCTGGGAGGGAGGGGCAAAGGGGAGAATGAGGAAAAGGTTCTAAGATTGAAATCCTCAGTTTGGAGTGAGAATATAAGGGAGAAAGGGGAAAAAAGGGGGGGAGTGGGAAAAAAAATAAGGATTTATTTATATAGCATCTACTAGATACCAGACATTATACTAAGCACTTTTTACAAATATTATCTCATTTGATTCTCATGACAACCCTTTGAGGTAGGTGCTGTTAGGTTTTGTTTTTTGTTTTTTGTTTTTTTGTTTTTTTTTTTTTTCATTTTATATATGGGGAAACTGAGGCAGAGGGACTCGGGTGCTTAGAATTCTTGGGAAGATTTTTTTTAATCAGAGAAGGCCTTGTCAAAAATTGCTATCTGCAAAGAGCAAGTTGCTACATTGCCACCATCTTCTTCCTAGTCAACAGCATCATTAGAATATTCAGTCCAGCATCACTTAAGACCCTGAAATGGCCACTGTATGTCCAGCCTTGTACTGGATTATTCTGTATGCCCCTGGTGCCCACACCTTTGAAATGGCTTCAAGTCAGGACCCCCCAAGGCGCACCCCCTCCCACTCCCCCCACCCCCTCTGCCCACAAGCCCCACCCCATCTCTGCCTCTTGCAGCAGCCACTTGCCTCCTCCCCCAGGATTAAAGCACAATTAGCCAACTCCAAATGAGAGAAATCAATAAATTCTGATTCAGAATCCTAAAATTGAAAGCCTGCCTCTGCCCCTCCCTCTCTGAGTCAGGGCCCCCTGATTCTCAGTTTCCTCAGCTGGAAAATGAGAGGTCCCAGCTAGTTCCACAAAATTTGCAATCATTTCCCCTCTCTTCTCTTGGCCCTGCCTCAGCCATTAAAAAGGAGAATCATCTTAGGGACCAGCCTCCACTACCCCATCATTAAAATGGGTGGGAATGGCCATTAGGAGTCTCTGTCCTCAGCCAGGTTACTGTGACCCTTGAGCTGAGGAATAACTGGGCAAGAACAGCCCCTCCCCCGAGTACAGTGGCTATGCTGGAAGCAGAGCTGTAGAGAGAGAGAGAGCCCCAAAACTGGGAGGCAGGGGATTTTTTGCTTATTTTCTCACAAAAAAAATCTTACAGAACAACCCCCCCTCCAGACAAGCCTTTGAGGTAGGTGCTGTTAGGTTTTGTTTTGTTTTGTTTTTTTTTTTTTTTTTTTTTATATATGGGGAAACTGAGGCAGAGGGACTCGGGTGCTTAGAATTCTTGGGAAGATTTTTTTTTTAATCATAGAAGGCCTTGTCAAAAATTGCTATCTGCAAAGAGCAAGTTGCTACATTGCCACCATCTTCTTCCTAGTCAACAGCATCATTAGAATATTCAGTCCAGCATCACTTAAGACCCTGAAATGGCCACTGTATGTCCAGCCTTGTACTGGATTATTCTGTATGCCCCTGGTGCCCACACCTTTGAAATGGCTTCAAGTCAGGACCCCCCAAGGCGTACCCCCTCCCACTCCCCCCACCCCCTCTGCCCACAAGCCCCACCCCATCTCTGCCTCTTGCAGCAGCCACTTGCCTCCTCCCCCAGGATTAAAGCACAATTAGCCAACTCCAAATGAGAGAAATCAATAAATTCTGATTCAGAATCCTAAAATTGAAAGCCTGCCTCTGCCCCTCCCTCTCTGAGTCAGGGCCCCCTGATTCTCAGTTTCCTCAGCTGGAAAATGAGAGGTCCCAGCTAGTTCCACAAAATTTGCAATCATTTCCCCTCTCTTCTCTTGGCCCTGCCTCAGCCATTAAAAAGGAGAATCATCTTAGGGACCAGCCTCCACTACCCCATCATTAAAATGGGTGGGAATGGCCATTAGGAGTCTCTGTCCTCAGCCAGGTTACTGTGACCCTTGAGCTGAGGAATAACTGGGCAAGAACAGCCCCTCCCCCGAGTACAGTGGCTATGCTGGAAGCAGAGCTGTAGAGAGAGAGAGAGCCCCAAAACTGGGAGGCAGGGGATTTTTTGCTTATTTTCTCACAAAAAAATCTTACAGAACAACCCCCCCCAGACAAGCCTTTGAGGTAGGTGCTGTTAGGTTTTGTTTTTTTTTTTGGTTTTTTTTTTTTTTTTTCATTTTATATATGGGGAAACTGAGGCAGAGGGACTCGGGTGCTTAGAATTCTTGGGAAGATTTTTTTTAATCAGAGAAGGCCTTGTCAAAAATTGCTATCTGCAAAGAGCAATTTGCTACATTGCCACCATCTTCTTCCTAGTCAACAGCATCATTAGAATATTCAATCCAGCATCACTTAAGACTCTGAAATGGCCACTGTATGTCCAGCCTTGTACTGGATTATTCTGTCCATTTTGTCCCTGACTCACAGATGCTGATTTCCTTTGCTTGTTGCTTTTCTGCCTCAGTTTTCCTGTCTCTTGCTCAAATATCTCTTCCCCCCCCCCAAATAATTCTGGATTTTTTAGATCTTGCTGATTAGATCTTTTCTTAAGGTGAAAAGCCCTTACCTGGGTGCTCTACAATCCATTTACAGTCAGAAATTGTGCTAAAAACCTGATTTCCCCTTCCCCCATTTAAAATTCATTTTTTTCCCTATAGAAAATGAGGAGATTGGATTAAAAATCCTTAAAGTCCTTTCCAGCTCTGAATCTGTATTCTTTTTAAGTAGGTGGGTCAGTGGTTAGGCTCTGGGTTCAAGAAATCAAAAGACCTGGAAACCTGGGACCACCACAGCCTATCTGGACCTTAGGTATTAAATGACCAATTGCCAGCTTGTCAAGAGGGTATTATTCCCCCATGATAAAAATCCAAAGGCCAAAATATCACTAAAACCCTGCTACAGTGGGAAGCACTCAGGGTTCAAGGAATCAGAAAACCTGGAAACCTGGGACCACCACAGCCTATCTGGACCTTAGGTATTAAATGACCAATTGCCAGCTTGTCAAGAGGGTATTATTCCCCCATAATAAAATCCAAAGGCCAAAATATCACTAAAACCCTGCTACAGTGGGAAGCACTCAGGGTTCAAGGAATCAGAAGACCTGGAAACCTGGGACCACCACAGCCTATCTGGTAGCCATGGACATGACATCACCCTTATGTATTAAATGACCAATTGCCAGCTTGTCAAGAGGTTATTCCCCCATAATAAAATCCAAAGGCCAAAAACATCACTAAAACCCTGCCACAGTGGGAAGCACTCAGGGTTCAAGGAATCAGAAGACCTGGAAACCTGGGACCACCACAGCCTATCTGGTAGCCATGGACATGACATCACCCTTATGTATTAAACGACCAATTGCCAGCTTGTCAAGAGGGTATTATTCCCCCATGATAAAAATCCAAAGGCCAAAACATCACTAAAACCCTGCTACAGTGGGAAGCACTCAGGGTTCAAGGAATCAGAAGACCTGGAAACCTGGGACCACCACAGCCTATCTGGTAGCCATGGACATGACATCACCCTTATGTATTAAATGACCAATTGCCAGCTTGTCAAGAGGTTATTCCCCCATAATAAAATCCAAAGGCCAAAAACATCACTAAAACCCTGCCACAGTGGGAAGCACTCAGGGTTCAAGGAATCAGAAGACCTGGAAACCTGGGACCACCACAGCCTATCTGGTAGCCATGGACATGACATCACCCTTATGTATTAAACGACCAATTGCCAGCTTGTCAAGAGGGTATTATTCCCCCATGATAAAAATCCAAAGGCCAAAACATCACTAAAACCCTGCTACAGTGGGAAGCACTCAGGGTTCAAGGAATCAGAAAATCTGGAAACCTGGGACCACCACAGCCTATCTGGACCTTAGGTATTAAATGACCAATTGCCAGCTTGTCAAGAGGGTATTATTCCCCCATGATAAAAATCCAAAGGCCAAAAGATCACTAAAACCCTGCCACAGTGGGAAGCACTCAGGGTTCAAGGAATCAGAAAACCTGGAAACCTGGGACCACCACAGCCTATCTGGTAGCCATGGCCATGACATCACCCTTATGTATTAAACGACCAATTGCCAGCTTGTCAAGAGGTTATTATTCCACCATGATAAAATCCAAAGGCCAAAAACATCACTAAAACCCTGCCACAGTGGGAAGCACTCAGGGTTCAAGGAATCAGAAAACCTGGAAACCTGGGACCACCACAGCCTATCTGGACCTTATGTATTAAATGACCAATTGCCAGCTTGTCAAGAGGGTATTATTCCCCCATAATAAAATCCAAAGGCCAAAACATCACTAAAACCCTGCCATAGTGGGAAGCACTCAGGGTTCAAGGAATCAGAAAACCTGGAAACCTGGGACCACCACAGCCTATCTGGTAGCCATGGCCATGACATCACCCTTATGTATTAAACGACCAATTGCCAGCTTGTCAAGAGGGTATTATTCCCCCATGATAAAATGCAAAGGCCAAAAACATCACTAAAACCCTGCCACAGTGGGAAGCACTCAGGGTTCAAGGAATTAGAAAACCTGGAAACCTGGGACCACCACAGCCTATCTGGTAGCCATGGCCATGACATCACCCTTAGGTATTAAATGACCAATTGCCAGCTTGTCAAGAGGGTATTATTCCCCCATGATAAAAATCCAAAGGCCAAAACATCACTAAAACCCTGCCACAGTGGGAAGCACTCAGGGTTCAAGGAATCAGAAAACCTGGAAACCTGGGACCACCACAGCCTATCTGGACCTTAGGTATTAAATGACCAATTGCCAGCTTGTCAAGAGGGTATTATTCCCCCATGATAAAATCCAAAGGCCAAAACATCACTAAAACCCTGCCATAGTGGGAAGCACTCAGGGTTCAAGGAATCAGAAAACCTGGAAACCTGGGACCACCACAGCCTATCTGGACCTTATGTATTAAATGACCAATTGCCAGCTTGTCAAGAGGGTATTATTCCCCCATAATAAAATCCAAAGGCCAAAAACATCACTAAAACCCTGCCATAGTGGGAAGCACTCAGGGTTCAAGGAATTAGAAAACCTGGAAACCTGGGACCACCACAGCCTATCTGGTAGCCATGGACATGACATCACCCTTATGTATTAAATGACCAATTGCCAGCTTGTCAAGAGGTTATTATTCCCCCATGATAAAAATCCAAAGGCCAAAACATCACTAAAACCCTGCCACAGTGGGAAGCACTCAGGGTTCAAGGAATCAGAAAACCTGGAAACCTGGGACCACCACAGCCTATCTGGACCTTAGGTATTAAATGACCAATTGCCAGCTTGTCAAGAGGGTATTATTCCCCCATGATAAAATCCAAAGGCCAAAACATCACTAAAACCCTGCCATACTGGGAAGCACTCAGGGTTCAAGGAATCAGAAAACCTGGAAACCTGGGACCACCACAGCCTATCTGGTAGCCATGGCCATGACATCACCCTTATGTATTAAACGACCAATTGCCAGCTTGTCAAGAGGGTATTATTCCCCCATGATAAAAATCCAAAGGCCAAAACATCACTAAAACCCGGCCACAGTGGGAAGCACTCAGGGTTCAAGGAATCAGAAAACCTGGAAACCTGGGACCACCACAGCCTATCTGGACCTTAGGTATTAAATGACCAATTGCCAGCTTGTCAAGAGGGTATTATTCCCCCATGATAAAATCCAAAGGCCAAAACATCACTAAAACCCTGCCATAGTGGGAAGCACTCAGGGTTCAAGGAATTAGAAAACCTGGAAACCTGGGACCACCACAGCCTATCTGGACCTTATGTATTAAATGACCAATTGCCAGCTTGTCAAGAGGGTATTATTCCCCCATAATAAAATCCAAAGGCCAAAAACATCACTAAAACCCTGCCATAGTGGGAAGCACTCAGGGTTCAAGGAATTAGAAAACCTGGAAACCTGGGACCACCACAGCCTATCTGGTAGCCATGGACATGACATCACCCTTATGTATTAAATGACCAATTGCCAGCTTGTCAAGAGGTTATTATTCCCCCATGATAAAAATCCAAAGGCCAAAACATCACTAAAACCCTGCCACAGTGGGAAGCACTCAGGGTTCAAGGAATCAGAAAACCTGGAAACCTGGGACCACCACAGCCTATCTGGTAGCCATGGCCATGACATCACCCTTATGTATTAAATGACCAATTGCCAGCTTGTCAAGAGGTTATTATTCCCCCATGATAAAAATCCAAAGGCCAAAACATCACTAAAACCCTGCCACAGTGGGAAGCACTCAGGGTTCAAGGAATCAGAAAACCTGGAAACCTGGGACCACCACAGCCTATCTGGACCTTAGGTATTAAATGACCAATTGCCAGCTTGTCAAGAGGGTATTATTCCCCCATGATAAAATCCAAAGGCCAAAACATCACTAAAACCCTGCCATAGTGGGAAGCACTCAGGGTTCAAGGAATCAGAAAACCTGGAAACCTGGGACCACCACAGCCTATCTGGTAGCCATGGCCATGACATCACCCTTATGTATTAAACGACCAATTGCCAGCTTGTCAAGAGGTTATTATTCCACCATGATAAAATCCAAAGGCCAAAGCATCAGTAAAACCCTGGCACCTTATTCAAGCCTTATCCTTGTTCTTCCCTCCTCCCTCCTCCCTCTCCCTTTTTTCCTCCCTCCTCCCTCCTCCCCCTCCCTTTTTTCCTCCCTCCTCCTCCCCCCCTCCCCTTTCCCCTCTTCCCTCCTCCCCCCTTCTCTGCTGATGATCATCTCTCTAGATTTTTCTATCTCCTCCCCTCCCCATTTCCCCACGCCCTGCTCTTCTAATGGCTGTATCTGAAACCTGTATGCTTGTGATAGGGAAAGGGGAATTCTGGAGCCAAGGGAAAGGGGATCAGGGGTGGCAGAGACAAAACAGCAATTACACCAAAAACCTTTATATCTCTACAACATGTACACGTATATGCATATATTTAAAAACCTAAAAATCCACAGAAACTTTCAGAACAACCTGACAGAGACAGACTGTATTTAAATGCCACAGCAAAGGGATTTCCCATTAGGATCTGAGCCAGCATACTCATGGCTAGACATATTTAATCCGGGGGGGAAAGGGGAGAACAGGAGAGGAGAGGAGAGGAAAATACAGGATAGGGGAGGAAAAGACAGGGCAGAAGGGGGAAAGAAGAGAAAGGAGAGGAAAAGACAGGAGAAAAGAGGAAAAGAGAAGAAGGAAAAGGGAAAGACAGGAGAAAAGAGGAAAAGAGCAGGAGGGAGAGGAAAAGAGGGAGAGGAAAAGAGCAAAAGGAAGAGGAAAAGAGCAGGAGGGAGAGGAGAAGACAAGAGGGAAGAGGAAAAGAGAAAATCCAGGAAAAGAGCAGAAGGGAGAGGAAAAGAGAAGCAGGAAAAGGGGAAGACAGGAGAGGAGAAGAAAAGAGCAGAAGGGAGAGGAAAAGGCAGAACGCGAGAGGAAAAGAGCAGGAGGGAGAGGAAAAGACAGGACAGGAGAGGGAAAGACAGGACAGGAGAGGGAAAGAGAAGAGAGAGGGGAAAAGACAGAACGCGAGACGAAAAGAGCAGAGAGAGGGGAAAAGAGCAGAGGGAGAGGAAAAGACAGGACAGGAGAGGGAAAGAGCAGAGGGAGAGGAAAAGACAGAACGCGACAAGAAGAGGGCAGAAAAGAGAGAGAGAGACAGAACGCGAGAGGAAAAGGGCAGAAGAGCGAGGAAAAGACGGGGTGGGGGGGCAGACAGGCGAGGGGAAAAGACACGGCAAGCAGGGCAATTTTTTCTGATTCTCACTCACCTCACGACGTTTCCTTTCCGTAAACTTTCCTGGAAGTCTCGAGCCTCCCGTGGGGGGTTTTTTAATGTTAGGGTTAATTTTTATTCCCGATTATTCCGGGTCTGCCTCGCTATGCATGGGAATAAGCAGAGCCCGCAGACGCTCAGCCGGGCTTGGGGAAGGGAGCCTTGCATCTATCTCTGACTCCTTCTCTAGCCCAGACAGAGCGCGCGCCGGGGGAGGAGCCGGAGGAGGGGGGAGCCCGTCAGACGAAGACGATGGGGCTCGGGGGTGGGGGGGGTTTCCGTGGGCCTCGCCTAACTCGATTCTGACCACTGCCATGGATTCCCCTTCATTTAGAAGCCAATCGTTCCCAGGGCATTAAATGGCTTCGCGCGCACCTTACCTGCAGCTGGGAAAACGGTTTGGCGATCCGGCCCGGAGCCCAATAGCGGGTCGGGACGCGCGAGGGGCAGCCTCCGGACTGGCGGAGGGAGCTTTCCCTCCTTTTCGCTGTCCCTTTCCACCTGGGGGCCCCCCCCACCTCGGAGCGAGCCCGGCCACCCGCGCGTCCACACAGACCCGCGCGCACACACACACTCACACACACTCACACACACACGCACAAGCACACAGACACTCACACACACTCACACACACACGCACAAGCACACAGACACTCACACACACTCACACACACACGCACAAGCACACAGACACTCACACCGCGCCCCGGGGGGGAGGAGGGGGCCCTGGCCGCGGCCAGGCAGAACCGGCCGCCCGTTACGGCTCGGCGCCCGCTCTGCCGGTGCGCTCCGGAGCCCGAGGAGTGTTGGACAGCTCCGCCGGGCTCCGAGCCAGGCACGCGAGTCCCGGGACCCCGCTCGCCACCGACACGGGGCGGCGGCCCCGGCCCCTCCCGCAGGGGCGCCCGGCTCGGGAAGGGGCCTCGGGGACTTGCGGCTTACCGACGTGCGGAAGTTGGGGAGAGAGGGGCGAGCTGCGTCCGGGCTCCTCCCGCGGCTTCCCCGCGCTTCGGCCGGCCGGCCAGCCGGACCCAGGGGCACCGGGGCGGCCGGGCTCCCGCTCGGGCTCCGAGCGCAGGTAACCGGGCGGCCACACGTGTGGAAAGCTAGCGGAGTTCCAGGCAGTAGGGCCAATCAGAGAGTGCAACAGGAGGAGCTAGGCTCCAGCTCTGTTTACAACTCTCATTCATAAGAAGCTGCGGCTCCCGGTCCCGGCGGCTCCAATTTATTGGGTTCCGTTCGGGGCGGGGGGGGGGGAAGAGCGGCGGGATGGCACGGGAGGCAGGGGATTGGCCCAGAGGCTGCGAGGAGCGAATGGGGCCGGTCACCGCTGTTGCTGGGCGCTCCACCCACGCAGTGCCATCTCGCCGAGCTCTCGCTTTTTTTCTGCTCCCCGGCTTCGTGCCGCCCCCCCCATCCCCGAACGGCCCCGAGCCGAAGTTTCCAGCCCGATGTCCTGCCACATCGCCCAGCCGGGCGATTTTCTGTCGGAGGACTAAGCCAGGCGGGGCGCCCACGGGGGGGGGGGGGGCGCCCGCCCCCCCAGGGGGGCAGAAAGAGCGAGAAAAGAGGCAAAGCGATTTTTTTTGGTTCGTTCTGAAAGCGAAACGAACGATGGGCAAGTGCTTCCCCGAGCCAGACTCCCAGGATTCACAGGTGGCAAGAACCCTAGAGCATCTTATTCCAAACCCTCTCGTTTCACGGGGCGGGGAACCGAGGTCCCAAAAGGGGAAGGGGCTGGGGCCAGGCCACCCAAATAGTACAGTCCACATCCGGGACTGACGGGAGGCCACATCCAGGTACCCCACAACCGGGGGGCTCCCCACTTCCAAGGTACGTAAAAATCCATGTCTTTTCTCCTTTTTAAAAAATGCTTCCGAGCTGAGGCAATCTCCCTGTTCTCAGAATTGCAATTCTAGCCCTGCCATCTATTTGCTGGTCGATTTCCCTTTTTGGGCCTCGGTTTCCCCCTCTGTAAAAATAGCCTAAGGAGTCCCTAAGGACCTCCCCCCTTAAAAAAAATCCTAAAATCCACCTCTCCCCACGCCCCTGGTTTTTTTTTTTTATTTTTAATTTTTATTTTTTATTCATTTTTTTTCTCTCCACAGCTCTTAGAGGGAGCTGCCATCATCCAATACCTGGCAAATGACAAGGGGCCCCCTAGTTAGTGCTCCCATGGAAAAAGAGCCAGATTGGGGGGGCTGATCACTGTCACATATTTGCTGTGTCACTCCCTTTTCTGTGCTCTCTTGTATTAAAAAAAGGCAAGCTCAGATCTAAGGAGCCAGCTCTAAAAATGCTGGGCTCCTCTTCTCTGCAAGCCCCCGATCATGCCCCCCCATTTCCCATGTCGTCCCCCCCCACCCCAGAATCTGCCTCTCCAGCAGACTTTCAGCATCCATTTCCTGGGCTCTGTCTATGTTTCTGCTACAGGTGGCACAGTGACCAGAGAAACAGGCCTGTAGCCAGGGAGACTTTCCTTCAAAGCCAATCACAGACATTCTTACAAGCTTTGTGCCTGGGGGCCAATTGCGTTCTTTCTGCCTGCCTCAGTTCCCTCGTGTGTAAAATAGGGATGATCAGAATAGCGTCTGTTTCCCAGGGCTCTTGTGAGAATTCAGGGGAGCTAATGGTAAAGCCCTCAGCCTAATGTCTGCAGTATAGTAGATGTTACATAATTGTCTATTGTTGTTATTATTATTGCCATTACATTAGAGAGACTTGGGATCTGAGGATCCATGTTTGCATCCTTATTCCTTATGCACTTAATCCTAGCTGAACCTGTCTCCTTTTCTGTAAACTGTGAGAATTGGACTAAAAAAAAAAAAAGGGATTCTCAGCCCTTTTTTTTGTCCTGGATCCTTTGCCAGCCTGATAATACCTATGAGATGAAAATCAGCTTGTTGTTACTGTTTTAATCCATAACTGAAGAAAATTATCAATTCATTTAGAGGTTGGGGAAAATAAAGATTTTTTTTTTCTTTTGCAAGTGAAATGACCCCTTGGGCCCCTTTGAATATAGGGATCCTGGTTTTAAAAAAAAAAACAACCCTGGATTCATTGCCCTAAGGTCTCTCTCTACTAGCCTTAGCTTGATTTTGCACACACATACAAACACACACACACACATGCTCTCTCTCTCTCTCTCTCTCTCTCTCTCTCTCTCTCTCTCTCTCTCTCTCTCTCTCTCTCTCACACACACACACACACACACACACACATTGCAGTCCATGGATGATAGATTAATGGAAATACTGCTGTTTATCTCTGTCTCTGCTAGTGCTTAAGCTCCCTTTCTCATAATGTAAATGCTGCTGTCTAAACACCTCCATAATCTGCCTCCCCTTAATTTTACCCCCAGATTCTCAATTCTGCCTTAATCAGGCTGGATTCTTTTACCTAGACTGTCCATGCTAAATAACTGGGGAGCATGAAGGGCTCTGGTCCAGAAACACAAACCCTAGCTTTGAGTCCTGTTTTTGGCCAGTAACTGGCTTTATGACTAGGCAAATCACTCCCCAATTCCTGGGGTTCAGTTTATTCATTTGCCAAATGAGGGGGGTCAGACAAATTTCTCTCTAATTCCCTTTTAGCTCTGCATTTTGTGTGATTGGGGGACCCTGGAAAGTCTCCCCATCTCCCAGGGAGGAGTGTGAGTTCCCACCCCAGCCAGGCTTTGGGGGCCCTTTAACTGGCCAAATAACCCAGCTGCTTGCAAGCTCTGGGAGGATGATGCAATACCTTGGCTGGACCAAACCCTTGAGCCCAGGACCTTTGGAGCCACCTCAGCAAGCCTTAATTAAGGAGATCCAGGCTGTTTAGAGGTGCTTAAGTTGACAGCCAATGATGAAGGAGCTCTTAGCAGTTCCAAGCAGGGGCCGCTTCCAATCAGTTTTTCTGAGGAAGGGGAATTTGCTCAGTTGGATACTAAATATCTCAAACTACAAAACTAAGTGCATTAATTCAACATACACACACTCACACACACACACACGTGTGTGTGTGCAGAAAGCACATACAGCCATGAACACAAAGACCCACAGGCACATAGCTAAAGGCACAGTCAGGTACTGTGAGCTACACAAAGACACACAATCAAAAAGAATAACAGAGAGACACAAAAGCAATAGAATACAGACATAATCATGCACAGTGATGCACAGGCACAGATACACAGACATATCGTGTACTGTAACACAAAAATCAGGTAGGACAACACAAAAAAAACAAAGATGTACATTAACATGCAGAATAACACAAAAACATTAAGATATACAGGAGCATGCAGAATAACACAAAAATGCAAGGATATACAGTAAAACAGACACAAAGACACATAAACAGGCAGAATAACACAAAAATACAAAGATCACAGTAAAATAGACACAAAGACACACAATCAGGCAGAATTACACAATAATAGAGAGATGTACAGTAACATGCAGAATAACACAAAAATATTAAGAGTTACAGTAACATGGAGAATGATTTAAAAAAAAATAATAAGAGATACAGGAACAGGCAATGCTAAGATGTAAAGGCATATGCAGAATAACATAAAAATACTAAGATGTGCAGGAACATACAGAATAACACAAAAATACAAAGATATATAGGAAAACACATACAAAGACACACAATCAGGCAGAATAACACAAAAATAAAAAGATGTACACTAACAAAGATAAAAAGGCACATAATCAGGCAGAATAATACAGAAATAGAGATGTAAAGTAACATGCAGAATGACAAAAAAAATACAAAGAAGTACAATAACATGCAGAATAACGCAAAAATACAAAGATATACAGTAAAACACACACAAAGACACACAATCAGGCAGAATGACGCAAAAATACAAAGATATACAGTAAAACAGACACAAAGACACACAATCAGGCAGAATAACACAAAAATACAAAGATGTAAAATAACATGCAGAAAAACACAAAAATATTAAGATGTGCAGGAACATACAGAATAACACAAAAATACAAAGATATATAGGAAAACACATACAAAGACACACAATCAGGTAGAATAACACAAAAATACAAAGATGTACACTAACACAGATAAAAAGGCACATAATCAGGCAGAATAATACAGAAATAGAGATGTAAAGTAACATGCAGAATGACAAAAAAATACTAAGATGTACAGGAACATGCAGAATAACACAAAAATACAAAGATATACAGTAAAACAGACACAAAGACACACAATCAGGCAAAATAACACAAAAATACAAAGATGTACAGTAAAACAGAAAAAAAGGCACAATCAGGCAGAATAACACAAAAATACAAAGATGTAAAGTAACATGCAGAATGACAAAAAAAAATACTAAGAAGTACAATAACATGCAGAATAACACAAAAATAAAAAGATATACAGTAAAACAGACACAAAGACACACAATCAAGCAAAATAACACAAAAATATAAAGATGTACACTAACACAGATAAAAAGGCACATAATCAGGCAGAATAATACAGAAATGGAGTTGGAAAGTAACATGCAGAATGACAAAAAAATACTAAGATGTACAGGAACATGCAGAATAACACAAAAATAAAAAGATATACAGTAAAACAGACACAAAGACACACAATCAAGCAAAATAACACAAAAATATAAAGATGTACACTAACACAGATAAAAAGGCACATAATCAGGCAGAATAATACAGAAATAGAGATGTAAAGTAACATGCAGAATGACAAAAAAATACTAAGATGTACAGGAACATGCAGAATAACACAAAAATACAAAGATATACAGTAAAACAGACACAAAGACACACAATCAGGCAAAATAACACAAAAATACAAAGATGTACAGTAAAACAGAAAAAAAGGCACAATCAGGCAGAATGACACAAAAATACAAAGATGTAAAGTAACATGCAGAATGACAAAAAAAATACTAAGAAGTACAATAACATGCAGAATAACACAAAAATAAAAAGATATACAGTAAAACAGACACAAAGACACACAATCAAGCAAAATAACACAAAAATATAAAGATGTACACTAACACAGATAAAAAGGCACATAATCAGGCAGAATAATACAGAAATGGAGTTGGAAAGTAACATGCAGAATGACAAAAAAATACTAAGATGTACAGGAACATGCAGAATAACACAAAAATAAAAAGATATACAGTAAAACAGACACAAAGACACACAATCAAGCAAAATAACACAAAAATATAAAGATGTACACTAACACAGATAAAAAGGCACATAATCAGGCAGAATAATACAGAAATAGAGATGTAAAGTAACATGCAGAATGACAAAAAAATACTAAGATGTACAGGAACATGCAGAATAACACAAAAATACAAAGATATACAGTAAAACAGACACAAAAACACACAATCAGGCAGAATAACACAAAAAATACAAAGATGTACAGTAACACAGAAAAAAACACAATAAGGCAGAATAACACAAAAATAGAGATATACAGTATCATGCAGAATGACAAAAAATGCTAAGAGGTAAAAGAACATTCAGAATAACACAAAAATACTAGGATGTACAGCAAAACAGATACAGAGACACACAATCAGGCAGAATAACACAAAAAAAACAAAGATGTACACTGACACAGATAAAAAGGCACATAATCAGGCAGAATAATACAGAAATAGAGATGTAAAGTAACATGCAGAATGACAAAAAATACTAAAATGTACAGGAACATGCAGAATAACACAAAAATACAAAGATATACAGTAAAACAGACACAAAGACACAAAATCAGGCAGAATGACACAAAAATACAAAGATATACAGTAAAACAGACACAAAGACACACAATCAGGCAGAATTACACAAAAATACAAAGATGTAAAGTAACATGCAGAATGAAAAAAAAATACTAAGATGTGCAGGAACATACAGAATCACACAAAAATACAAAGATATACAATAAAACAGACACAAAGACACACAATCAGGCAGAATAACACAAAAATACAAAGATATACAGTAAAACAGACACAAAGACATACAATCAGGCAGAATTACACAAAAATACAAAGATGTAAAGTAACATGCAGAATGACAAAAAAATACTAAGAAGTACAGGAACATGCAGAATAACACAAAAATAAAAAGATATACAGTAAAACAGACACAAAGACACACAATCAGGCAGAATAACATAAAAAAACAAAGATGTACACTAACACAGATAAAAAGGCACATAATCAGGCAGAATAATACAGAAATAGAGATGTAAAGTCACATGCAGAATGACAAAAAAATACTAAGATGTACAGGAACATGCAGAATAACACAAAAATACAAAGATATACAGTAAAACAGACACAAAGACACACAATCAGGCAAAATAACACAAAAATACAAAGATGTACAGTAAAACAGAAAAAAAGGCACAATCAGGCAGAATAACACAAAAATACAAAGATGTAAAGTAACATGCAGAATGAAAAAAAATACTAAGAAGTACAATAACATGCAGAATAACACAAAAATAAAAAGATATACAGTAAAACAGACACAAAGACACACAATCAAGCAAAATAACACAAAAATATAAAGATGTACACTAACACAGATAAAAAGGCACATAATCAGGTAGAATAATACAGAAATAGAGTTGGAAAGTAACATGCAGAATGACCAAAAAATACTAAGATGTACAGGAACATGCAGAATAACACAAAAATACAAAGATATACAGTAAAACAGAAACAAAGACACACAATCAGGCAAAATAACACAAAAATACGAAGATGTACAGTAACACAGAAAAAAAGGCACAATAAGACAGAATAACACAAAAATAGAGACATACAGTATCATGCAGAATGACAAAAAATACTAAGAGGTAAAAGAACATTCACAACAACACAAAAATACTAGGATGTACAGCAAAACAGATACAGAGAAACACAATCAGGCAGAATAACACAAAAAAACAAAGATGTACACTAACACAGATAAAAAGGCACATAATCAGGCAGAATAATACAGAAATAGAGATGTAAAGTAACATGCAGAATGACAAAAAATACTAAAATGTACAGGAACATGCAGAATAACACAAAAATACAAAGATATACAGTAAAACAGACACAAAGACACACAATCAGGCAGAATGACACACAAATACAAAGATGTAAAGTAACATGCAGAATGAAAAAAAATACTAAGATGTGCAGGAACATACAGAATAACACAAAAATACAAAGATATACAATAAAACAGACACAAAGACACACAATCAGGCAGAATAACACAAAAATACAAAGATATACAGTAAAACAGACACAAAGACACACAATCAGGCAGAATGACACAAAAATACAAAGAAGTAAAGTAACATGCAGAATGACAAAAAAATACTAAGAAGTACAATAACATGCAGAATAACACAAAAATAAAAAGATATACAGTAAAACAGACACAAAGACACACAATCAGGCAGAATAACATAAAAAACAAAGATGTACACTAACACAGATAAAAAGGCACATAATCAGGCAGAATAATACAGAAATAGAGATGTAAAGTCACATGCAGAATGACAAAAAAATACTAAGATGTACAGGAACATGCAGAATAACACAAAAATACAAAGATATACAGTAAAACAGACACAAAGACACACAATCAGGCAGAATGGCACAAAAATACAAAGATATACAGTAAAACAGACACAAAGACACACAATCAGGCAGAATAAGACAAAAAACCAAAGATGTACACTAACACAGATAAAAAGGCACAATCAGACAAAATAACACAAAAATAGAGACATACAGTATCATGCAGAATGACAAAAAATACTAAGAGGTAAAAGAACATTCAGAATAACACAAAAATACTAGGATGTACAGTAAACAGATACAGAGACACACAATCAGGCAGAATAACACAAAAATACAAAGATGTACACTAACACAGATAAAAAGGCAAATAATCAGGCAGAATAATACAGAAATAGAGATGTAAAGTAACATGCAGAATGACAAAAAAGTACTAAGATGTACAGGAACATGCAGAATAACACAAAAATACAAAGATATACAGTAAAACAGACACAAAGACACACAATCAGGCAGAATGACACAAAAATACAAAGATATACAGTAAAACAGACACAAAGACACACAATCAGGCAGAATAACACAAAAATACAAAGATGTAAAGTAACATGCAGAATAACACAAAAATACTAAGATGTGCAGGAACATACAGAATAACACAAAAATACAAACATGTACAGCAAAAGAGATACAAAGACACACAATCAGGCAGAATAACACAAAAATACAAAGATGTACACTAACACAGATAAAAAGGCACATAATCAGGCAGAATAATACAGAAATAGAGATGTAAAGTAACATGCAGAATGACAAAAAGTACTAAAATGTACAGGAACATGCAGAATAACACAAAAATACAAAGATATACAGTAAAACGGACACAAAGACACACAATCAGGCAGAATGACACAAAAATACAAAGATATACAGTAAAACAGACACAAAGACACACAATCAGGCAGAATTACACAAAAATACAAAGATGTAAAGTAACATGCAGAATGAAAAAAAATACTAAGATGTGCAGGAATATACAGAATAACACAAAAATACAAAGATATACAATAAAACAGACACAAAGACACACAATCAGGCAGAATAACACAAAAATACAAAGATATACAGTAAAACAGACACAAAGACACACAATCAGGCAGAATTACACAAAAAATACAAAGATGTAAAGTAACATGCAGAATGACAAAAAAATACTAAGAAGTACAGGAACATGCAGAATAACACAAAAATACAAAGATATACAGTAAAACAGACACAAAGACACACAATCAGGCAGAATGACAGAAAAATACAAAGAAGTAAAGTAACATGCAGAATGACAAAAAAATACTAAGAAGTACAATAACATGCAGAATAACACAAAAATAAAAAGATATACAGTAAAACAGACACAAAGACACACAATCAGGCAGAATAACATAAAAAAACAAAGATGTACACTAACACAGATAAAAAGGCACATAATCAGGCAGAATAATACAGAAATAGAGATGTAAAGTCACATGCAGAATGGCAAAAAAATACTAAGATGTACAGGAACATGCAGAATAACACAAAAATACAAAGATATACAGTAAAACAGACACAAAGACACACAATCAGGCAGAATGACACAAAAATACAAAGATATACAGTAAAACAGACACAAAGACAAACAATCAGGCAGAATTACACAAAAATACAAAGATGTAAAGTAACATGCAGAATGACAAAAAAATACTAAGATGTGCAGGAACATACAGAAAAACACAAAAATAAAAAGATATACAGTAAAACAGACACAAAGACACACAATCAGGCAGAATAACACAAAAAAACAAAGATGTACACTAACAGATAAAAAGGCACAATCAGACAAAATAACACAAAAATAGAGACATACAGTATCATGCAGAATGACAAAAAATACTAAGAGGTAAAAGAACATTCAGAATAACACAAAAATACTAGGATGTACAGTAAACAGATACAGAGACACACAATCAGGCAGAATAACACAAAAATACAAAGATGTACACTAACACAGATAAAAAGGCAAATAATCAGGCAGAATAATACCGAAATAGAGATGTAAAGTAACATGCAGAATGAGAAAAAAATACTAAGATGTACAGGAACATGCAGAATAACACAAAAATACAAAGATATACAGTAAAACACACACAAAGACACACAATCAGGCAGAATGACACAAAAATACAAAGATATACAGTAAAACAGACACAAAGGCACACAATCAGACAGAATAACATAAAAATACAAAGATGTAAAGTAACATGCAGAATAACACAAAAATACTAAGATGTGCAGGAACATACAGAATAACACAAAAATACAAACATGTACAGCAAAAGAGATACAAAGACACACAATCAAGCAGAATAACACAAAAAAACAAAGATGTACACTAACACAGATAAAAAGGCACATAATCAGGCAGAATAATACAGAAATAGAGATGTAAAGTAACATGCAGAATGACAAAAAAGTACTAAGATGTACAGGAACATGCAGAATAACACAAAAATACAAAGATGTGCAGGAACATACAGAATAACACAAAAATACAAACATGTACAGCAAAAGAGATACAAAGACACACAATCAGGCAGAATAACACAAAAAAACAAAGATGTACACTAACACAGATAAAAAGGCACATAATCAGGCAGAATAATACAGAAATAGAGATGTAAAGTCACATGCAGAATGACAAAAAAATACTAAGATGTACAGGAACATGCAGAATAACACAAAAATACAAAGATATACAGTAAAACAGACACAAAGACACACAATCAAGCAGAATGACACAAAAATACAAAGATATACAGTAAAACAGACACAAAGACACACAATCAGGCAGAATGACACAAAAATACAAAGATGTACACTAACACAGATAAAAAGGCACATAATCAGGAAGAATAATACAGAAATAGAGATGTAAAGTAACATGCAGAATGACAAAAAATACTAAGATGTACAGGAATATGCAGAATAACACAAAAATACAAAGATATACAGTAAAACAGACACAAAGACACACAATCAGGCAGAATAACACAAAAATACAAAGATGTAAAATAACATGCAGAAAAACACAAAAATACTAAGATGTGCCGGAACATACAGAATAACACAAAAATACAAACATGTACAGCAAAAGAGATACAAAGACACACAATCAAGCAGAATAACACAAAAAAACAAAGATGTACACTAACACAGATAAAAAGGCACATAATCAGGCAGAATAATACAGAAATAGAGATGTAAAGTAACATGCAGAATGACAAAAAAATACTAAGCTGTACAGGAACAGGCAGAATAACACAAAAATACAAAGATATACAGTAAAACAGACACAAAGACACACAATCAGGCAGAATGACACAAAATACAAAGATGTACACTAACACAGATAAAAAGGCACACAATCAGACAGAATAACATAAAAATACAAAGATGTAAAGTAACATGCAGAATAACACAAAAATACTAAGATGTGCAGGAACATATAGAATAACACAAAAATACAAACATGTACAGCAAAAGAGATACAAAGACACACAATCAGGCAGAATAACACAAAAAAACAAAGATGTACTCTAACACAGATATAAAGGCACATAATCAGGAAGAATAATACAGAAATAGAGATGTAAAGTAACATGCAGAATGACAAAAAATACTAAGATGTACAGGAATATGCAGAATAACACAAAAATACAAAGATATACAGTAAAACAGACACAAAGACACACCATCAGGCAGAATAACACAAAAATACAAAGATGTAAAATAACATGCAGAAAAACACAAAAATACTAAGATGTGCAGGAACATACAGAATAACACAAAAATACAAACATGTACAGCAAAAGAGATACAAAGACACACAATCAAGCAGAATAACACAAAAAAAAAAACAAAGATGTACACTAACACAGATAAAAAGGCACATAATCAGGCAGAATAATACAGAAATAGAGATGTAAAGTAACATTCAGAATGACAAAAAAATACTAAGCTGTACAGGAACATGCAGAATAACACAAAAATACAAAGATATACAGTAAAACAGACACAAAGACACACAATCAGGCAGAATGACACAAAAATACAAAGATGTACACTAACACAGATAAAAAGGCACATAATCAGGCAGAATAATACAGAAATAGAGATGTAAAGTAACATGCAGAATGACAAAAAATACTAAAATGTACAGGAACATGCAGAATAACACAAAAATACAAAGATATATAGTAAAACAGACACAAAGACACACAATCAGGCAGAATGACACAAAAATACAAAGATATACAGTAAAACAGACACAAAGACACACAATCAGGCAGAATTACACAAATATACAAAGATGTAAAGTAATATGCAGAATGAAAAAAAATACTAAGATGTGCAGGAATATACAGAATAACACAAAAATACAAAGATATACAATAAAACAGACACAAAGACACACAATCAGGCAGAATAACACAAAAATACAAAGATATACAGTAAAACAGACACAAAGACACACAATCAGGCAGAATTACACAAAAAATACAAAGATGTAAAGTAACATGCAGAATGACAAAAAAATACTAAGAAGTACAGGAACATGCAGAATAACACAAAAATACAAAGATATACAGTAAAACAGACACAAAGACACACAATCAGGCAGAATGACAGAAAAATACAAAGAAGTAAAGTAACATGCAGAATGACAAAAAAATACTAAGAAGTACAATAACATGCAGAATAACACAAAAATAAAAAGATATACAGTAAAACAGACACAAAGACACAATCAGGCAGAATAACATAAAAAAACAAAGATGTACACTAACACAGATAAAAAGGCACATAATCAGGCAGAATAATACAGAAATAGAGATGTAAAGTCACATGCAGAATGACAAAAAAATACTAAGATGTACAGGAACATGCAGAATAACACAAAAATACAAAGATATACAGTAAAACAGACACAAAGACACACAATCAGGCAGAATGGCACAAAAATACAAAGATATACAGTAAAACAGACACAAAGACACACAATCAGGCAGAATTACACAAAAATACAAAGATGTAAAGTAACATGCAGAATGACAAAAAAATACTAAGATGTGCAGGAACATACAGAAAAACACAAAAATAAAAAGATATACAGTAAAACAGACACAAAGACACACAATCAGGCAGAATTACACAAATATACAAAGATGTAAAGTAATATGCAGAATGAAAAAAAAATACTAAGATGTGCAGGAATATACAGAATAACACAAAAATACAAAGATATACAATAAAACAGACACAAAGACACACAATCAGGCAGAATAACACAAAAATACAAAGATATACAGTAAAACAGACACAAAGACACACAATCAGGCAGAATTACACAAAAAATACAAAGATGTAAAGTAACATGCAGAATGACAAAAAAATACTAAGAAGTACAGGAACATGCAGAATAACACAAAAATACAAAGATATACAGTAAAACAGACACAAAGACACACAATCAGGCAGAATGACAGAAAAATACAAAGAAGTAAAGTAACATGCAGAATGACAAAAAAATACTAAGAAGTACAATAACATGCAGAATAACACAAAAATAAAAAGATATACAGTAAAACAGACACAAAGACACAATCAGGCAGAATAACATAAAAAAACAAAGATGTACACTAACACAGATAAAAAGGCACATAATCAGGCAGAATAATACAGAAATAGAGATGTAAAGTCACATGCAGAATGACAAAAAAATACTAAGATGTACAGGAACATGCAGAATAACACAAAAATACAAAGATATACAGTAAAACAGACACAAAGACACACAATCAGGCAGAATGGCACAAAAATACAAAGATATACAGTAAAACAGACACAAAGACACACAATCAGGCAGAATTACACAAAAATACAAAGATGTAAAGTAACATGCAGAATGACAAAAAAATACTAAGATGTGCAGGAACATACAGAAAAACACAAAAATAAAAAGATATACAGTAAAACAGACACAAAGACACACAATCAGGCAGAATAACACAAAAAAACAAAGATGTACACTAACACAGATAAAAAGGCACAATCAGACAAAATAACACAAAAATAGAGACATACAGTATCATGCAGAATGACAAAAAATACTAAGAGGTAAAAGAACATTTAGAATAATACAAAAATACTAGGATGTACAGCAAAACAGATACAGAGACACACAATCAGGCAGAATAACACCAAAAATACAAAGATGTATACTAACACAGATAAAAAGGCAAATAATCAGGCAGAATAATACCGAAATAGAGATGTAAAGTAACATGCAGAATGAGAAAAAAATACTAAGATGTACAGGAACATGCAGAATAACACAAAAATACAAAGATATACAGTAAAACACACACAAAGACACACAATCAGGCAGAATGACACAAAAATACAAAGATATACAGTAAAACAGACACAAAGACACATAATCAGGCAGAATAACACAAAAATACAAAGATGTACAATAGCAGATAAAAAGATACATAATCAGGCAGGATAATACAAAAATACAAAGATGTGCAGTAAACATGCAGATACACAAACATACTAAGGTATACAGGAACATGTAGAATAACACAAAAATACAAAGATCTATAGTAACACAGACAGAAAGGCATATAATCAGGCAGGATAACAACAATATAGAGATGTAAAGTAACATACAGAATAACACAAAAGTACTAAGATGTACAGGAACATGCAGAATAACACAAAAATACAAACATGTACAGTAACACAGACACAAAGATACATAATGAGGCAGAATAACACAAAAATACTAAGATGTACAGTAACATGCAGAATAACACAAAAATACTAAGATGTGCAGGAACATGCAAAATACTACAAAAATAAAAAGATGTACAGTATTACAGACACAAAGACACACAAGGAGGTAGAATAACAACAATATAGAGATGTAAAGTAACATACAGAATAACACAAAAGTACTAAGATGTACGGTATTACAGACACAAAGACACACAATCTGGCAGAATAACACAAAAATACAAAGATGTTCAGGAACACAAAGATACAAAGACACACAATGAGGTAGAATAACACAAAATACAAAGTTGCACATGAATATGCAGAATAACACAAAAATACAAAGATGTGTAGTAACACAGACACAAAGACACACAATCAGGCAGAATAACACAACTGACAAAGATGGACAGGAACACAAAGATACAAAGACACACAATCATGCACAATAACACAAAAAGACAATGACCCACAGTCATGCACAATAAGACACCCAATCCTGCACAGACACAGGGCATCCAGAGCTACACAAGCACAAAGATAGTCACAGGAGAGAGACAAATCCCCCCCAATGGCACGTGAGCAGAAAGAAGCAGAATTGCCTTCAGAGACAGACCAGGCACATGTGTAAAGGAACCCCAGCCCTACACAGGTACACAGCCACACACCCACACAATCAGGCCCAGGCAAGCCGGCTTGTCTCTAAACTAAGCTGTCAGTGTGAGTGGCAGGCGCGCTGCATTAATCACCCGGGCTCGGGGAAAAGCCTTTTTTTCCCTTTTCTCTCTCCATCATTCCCGGGACTCGCAGCGGGCCCAGGCCTCTGCTTTGGAGCCGCCGGGCGCGCGGAGCCGGCGCTGCCGAGGCAGCTAGAGGGCGCAGCGCCCGGAGCCGGGCCCGCGCCGGGCCAAACGCGATTTCAAATCCGACCTCCGGCTCTTCCACGAGGCCCCCCGGCGCGCTGCCTCAGTTTTCCCCGCTGTAAAATGCAAATGAGGGGGTGCGGCTGCCGGGCTAATCATTGTCAAGTGCCGGGAGCCCGGGGGGCCGCCGAGGAGCTGGCCTCTGACAGTGGGATGGTGTGGAAAACGGTAATCATTACTGGCATGATTGCGGTTATTTATGGAACACGGGCCGGGGAATTTCACTCGGCGCGCCATCCCGCCTCGCCCGCTTGGCCGCGGGAGCGGGGACGCTCCTGCACGGCCATTTCTGCCTCAGTTTCCTCCTCTGTAAATCCTGGATAATCCTGCAGAAGGAGCAGGTAGTTGTCCAGATGCAACTAGAAAAGGCTGAAGAGCGCTTAGCACGGTGCCTGGCACCTGGGGGGGCCCCACAAATGGTAAGCTGCTCTTGTTGTTGTGTTGTTGTTGTTATGCCATCTTTGTTCCCTTGTTACCTGTGGGTCTTTGGACAAGTCATTGCACTTGAATGCAAATCTAGCCTCAGACACTTCCTAGCTGTATCACCCTGGGCAAGTCTTTTATTTATGTGTGCCTCCAGTTTCCTCCTCTGTAAATCCTGGATTATCTTGCAGAAGGAGAAAGGTAGTTGTCAAGATGCAACTAGAAAAGGCTGAAGAGCGCTTAGCATGGTGCCTGGCACCTAGGGGGGTCCCACAAATGGTAGCTGCTATTATTATTATTATTATTATTATTATTATTACTATTATTATTGTTGTTGTTGTTGTTGTTACTATTATTGTTATGCCATCTTTTTTTCTTTGTTATCACTGTGACTTTGGACAAGTCATTGTACTTGAATGCAAATCCAGCTTCAGACAGTTCCCACCTGTATCACCCTGGGCAGGTCATTTTATTTATGTCTGCCTCAGTTTCCTCATCTGTAAAATGTGAGGATCAAATAAGTGACGATTTGTCAAGTACTTAGAACCTGGCCTAGGACTTACTATGTGCCTCATAAATATTACCCTCTATTTTTACTTTTCTTTACATTTTTGCTGTTGCTTTTATTATCCATTTTTCCTTATTACTCTGTGTGAGGTTGGACGTGTCATGTCACTTGAGCTCAAATGCACTTGATACTTGTGTGACCCTGAACCAGTCACTTCTCCCCTCCCTGCCTCAGTTTCCTAATCTGTAAAATAGGATTCATAATATTTGTACCTGTCTTTCAGAGTTGTTGTGAGGAACAAATGCATTAATATAGGTAAAGTGCTTGGGAAATTTCCTGGAAATTTGTAGGTGACATTTATATTTTAAAAATTGTCCTTTCTATTTTTATTGTTGTTGTTGTTAGCGTGGAATTTTTTTTTCTTGCCTTTGTGTGAGGTTGAACAGGTAATTTCACTTGAGGTCAAATCCAGCCACAGGGTACTTGATAGCTGTGTGACTCTGGGACAGTCATTTCACTTCTCCCTGCCTCAGTTTCCTTATCTATAAAATTTGGATGTGAGAATCAAATGAGTGAATATTTGTAAAGTGCTTAGAACAGTGTCTGGCACTTAGTAGGTGCCTTATAAATATTAGCAGTTATCTTTCCTATTTTTATTATTGCTGTTTTTTTTTTCTTCTTTCTCTCTGTGTGAGTCTGGGCAAGTCATTTCACTTGAGTTCAAATCCAGCCACTGACAAGTGATAGCTGGGTGATCTAAGGCCAGTGACTTCAACTTTCCCTACCTCAGTTTCCTCATTTGTAAAATCTTGTGAGGATCAAATAGGTTAATATTTGGAAATTACTGAGAACACAGTCTGGCACTTAGTAGGTGCCTTATAAATAGTAGCAATTATTTTTCCTATTTTTATTATTGTTGTTGCTTTAGGATCCATTTTTTCTTCTTGCTTTCTTTGTGACACTGGACAAGGCATTTCATTTGAATTCCAATCCAGACATAGAAGCATGATAGCTGTGTGACCCTGAGCCAGTCACTTCTCTTTCCTCTACCTCAGTTTCCTCATCTCTAAAATGTTGTGAGGATCAAATAAGCCCATATTTGTAAAGTATTTGGAAGTGTCTGGCACTTAGTAGGTGCCTTGTAAATACTGGGAATTATCTTTTCCTATTTTTATTATTGTTGTTGCCTAGCTGTGTGACTCTAAGCCAGTCACTTCACCCCTCCTGCCTCAGTTTCCTCAGCTGTAAAGTGTTGTGACAATGAGATAATTTAATAATTGTAAAGAACTTAGAACAGTTTCTGGCACTTAACAGGTACTTCATAAATAATAGTGACTATTTCTACTGTATTTGTTCTATGAAATAAGCTAATATTGATAAAGCACACAGAATAGGACCTGACATTTAGTAGGTGCCTCATAAATATTCCTGATTATTTTTAATCTTTTTATGATTGTTGTTGCTTTTAGCATCAATTTCTCCTTATTGTTCTCTGGGTGTGGTTGGGAAAGGAATGTGACTTGAGTTCAAGTCCAGCCACAGACACTTGATAGCTGGGCGACCCTCAGCCAGTCACTCTGCCTCAGTTTCCTCATCTGTAAAATGGGTTTGGTATCTGTACCTATTGCTCAGGCTTGTTGTGAGGATCCAATAAATGAGCAAATATTTATAAAGTGCTTTAAAAAGTGTCTGGCACTTAGTAGGTGCTGTAGATCTCAGTAGGGATTGTTCTTACTATTTTTATTACTGTTCTTCTTGTTAGGATCCTGTTTTTTTCTTGTTCTTTCTATGGGATTACACAAGTAATGTCTCTTGAGTTCAATTCCAGTCATAGACAGTTGATAGCTGTGTGCCTCTGGGTCAGTCACTTCACTTCTCCCTGCCTCAATTTCCTTATCTGTAAAATTTGGATGTGAGAATAAAATGAGTGAATATTTGTATAGTGCTTAGAACAGTGTCTGGCACTTAGCAGGTGCCTCATAATATTAGCAATTATCTTTCCTATTTTTATTATTGCTTTTTTTTTATCTAGTATTCCTTTTCTTCTTCCTCTCTATGTGAGTCTGGACAAGTCATTTCACTTCAGTTCAAATCCAGCCACTGACAAGTGATATCTGGGTGACCTAAGGCCAGTGACTTCAGCTTTCCCTACCTCAGTTTCCTCATTTGTAAAATCTTGTGAGGATCAAATAGGTTAATATTTGGAAATTACTGAGAACACAGTCTAGCACTTAGTAGGTGCCTCATAAATATTAGCAATTATTTTTCCTATTTTTATTATTGTTGTTACTTTTAGGATCCATTCTTTCTTCTTGCTCTCTGTGTGACACTGGACAAGGCATTTCACTCGAGTTCAATTCCAGTCATAGAAACATGATAGCTGTGTGACCCTGAGCCAGTCACTTCTCTTTCCTCTGCCTCAGTTTCCTCATTTATAAAATGCTGTGAGGATCAAGCAAGCCAATATTTGTAAAGTACTTGGAATAGTGTCTGGCACTTAGTAGGAACCTTATAAATATGAACAATTATTTTTATCATTTAATTGCAAAGCCATTTGACCTTGAGCTAGTCATTCACTTCTCCCAGCCTCAGTTTCCTCATCTGTAAAATATATTGAGGATGAAATATGTTAATATTTGTAAAGTCCTTAGAACCAGGTCTGGCACACAATAGGTGCTGTAAACATCTTAGGGACGGACCTTCCTCTTTTTCTTGGGGTTCTTCTTGTTAGTATTTTATGTTTTCTTGCTCCATGTGTGAGGTTGGACAGGTCATTTCCTTAAGTTCAATTCCAGTCATACATAGCTGATAGCTGTGTGACCCTAGGTCAGTCACTTCCCTGCCTCACTTTCCTCATCTGTAAAATGATGTGAGGATCAAATGAGTCAATATTTGTAAAGTGCTTAGGACAGTGTCTGGCACTTAATAGGTGTTTCCTAAATACTACCAATTATTTTTATTATTTTAATTAATGTTGTTTCCTCTAGTATCAGATTTTTCTTCTTCCTCTCTGTGTGAGGTTGGACAAGTGGTACCATATGAGTTCAAATCCAGCCACAGGTACTGATAGCTGTGTGAGCCTGAAACAGTCACTTCACCTCACCCTGCCTCAGTTTCCTCATCTGTAAATAGGATTAATATTTGTTCCTATTTCTCAGGTTTCTTGTGAGGATCAAATGAGTTAATACTTTATAACACATGTAGAATGGTACCTGGCGCTTAGTAGGTGCTACACAGTGACAGTGATTAGGACTATTTTTTTTTATTATTGTTGTTTTTAGTACCCAATTTTTCTTCTTTACTCTCTGTGAGCCTGGACAAGTCATTTCACTTGAGTTCAAATCCAGCCACTGATACGTGCTAGCTGTGTGACTTTAGGCCAATGATTTCAACTCTCCCTGCCTCAGTTTCTTCGCCTGTAAAATGTTGTGAGGATAAAATAAGATAATATTTATAAAGTATTTGGAACAATTTT
This sequence comes from Sminthopsis crassicaudata, assembly GCF_048593235.1. Lineage (NCBI taxonomy): Eukaryota > Metazoa > Chordata > Mammalia > Dasyuromorphia > Dasyuridae > Sminthopsis > Sminthopsis crassicaudata. Next base: position 65,592,566 of record NC_133623.1, on the reverse strand, counting down.
TGGCACTTAGTAGAAGCCTCATAAATGTTAGCAATTATTTTTATTATTTTTGTTGCATAATAGTGTGACCCTGAGCCAGTCACTTCACATCTCTCTGCCTCAGTTTCCTCATCTGTAAAATATTGTGAGGGTCAAATAAGCTAATATTTGTAAAGTACTTAAAACAGTGTATGGCACTTAATAGGTACTTCATAAATATTAGTGATGATTCCTTCAATTTTTATAATTATTATTGTTTTAATATCCAATATCTTGCTCTCTGTGAGAAGTTGGACAAGTAATGTGACGAGTACAAATCTAGCCACAAATACATAATAGCTCTGTGATCCTGAGTCAGTCATTTCACATCTGTCTGCCTCAGTTTCCTCATCTGTAAAATGATGTGAGGAACAAATGAGTTAATATTTTCAAAGTAAAGAGAACGTTTTCTGGCACTTAGTAGGAGCCTCATGAATATTGGGAATTATTTTTACTATTTTTATTATTGTTGTTGTATAGCTGTGTGACCCTCAGTCAGTCACTTCACCTGGCTCTGCCTCAGTTTCCTCTTCTGTACAATGTGATTAATATCTGTACTGATCTCTCAGGCTTGTTGTGAGGATCAAATGAGTTAATATTTGTAAAGTTCTTAGAACAGTGTCTAGCACTTAGTAGGGGCTGTATGCTTCTTAGGGATGGTTCTTACTACTCTTCTTTTCTTGTTGTTAGGATCCTGGTTTTTTCTTTTTCTTTCTGTGGGGTTAAACAAGTAATGTCTCTTGAGTTCAATTCCAGTCATACATAATTGATAGCTGTGTGACCCTGGGTCAATCACTTCATGTTTCCCTGCCTCAGTTTCCTCATCTATAATATATTGTATCAAATAATTGTACTTAGAACAAGATCTGGCACTTAATAGGAACTTCATGAATATTAGTGATTATTCTACAATTTTTATAATTTTTATTGTTTTATTATCCATTTTTATTGCTCTCTCTGTATGGTTGGGAAAGTAATGTGACACGAGTTCAAATCCAGCCACAAACACTTGATATGTGTGTGTGACCCTGTGCCAGTCACTTCATCTCTCCATGCCTCAGTTTCTTCATCTGTAAAGTGGGATTAATATTTATTCCTATCTCTCAGGGTTTTTGTGAGGACCAAACTAGTTAATATTTGTAAGGTGCTAAGTGGCTGACACTTAGTAGGTGCCTCATAAATATTCCTGATTATTTTTTACTTTTTATATTATTGTTGCTGTTTTAGTATCCACTTTTCCTTATTCCTCTCTGTGTGAGGTTGAATGTCACGAGTTCAAATCCAGCTACAAACATTTGCTAGCTGTGTAATGCTGGGCCAGTCACCTCACCTGGACCTGCCTCAGTTTCCTCATCAGCAAAATGAGTTTAATACCTGTACCTATCTCTTAAGGTTGTCTGAGGATTGAATGAGCAAATATTTGTTAAGTGTTTAGAACAATGTCTGGTGCTTAGTAGGTGCTATATATCTCTTAGGGATTGTTCTCACTATTTTTATGACTGTTCTTGTTGTTAGGATCCTGTTGTTTTCTTGCACTTTCTGTGGGGTTAGACAAGTAATGTCTCTTGTGTTCAATTCAAGTCATACACAGTTGATAGTTGTGAGACCCTGGGTCAGTCGCTTAATCTCTCCCTGCCTCAGTTTCCTCATTTGTAAAGTGTGAGGATCAAATAAGTTTATAATTGTAAAGTACTTAGAACGGTGACTGGCACTTAATTGGTGCTTTGTAAATATCAGTGGCTATTTCTTCTATATTTATTATTGTTTTTTAGTATCCATTTTTTCTTCTTCCTCTCTGTGTGACATTGGATACATGGTAGCATCTGAGTTCAAATCCAGCCACAGGTACTTGATAGCTGTGTGACCTTGGACCAGTCCTTTTACCTCAACTTACCCAGTTTCCTCATCTGTTAAATGGGAACAATATTTGGACTTATCTCTCAGGGTGGTTGTGAGGATCAAATGAGTAAATATTTGGAAAGTGCTTAGAATGGTGTCTAGCACTTAGTAGGTGTCTCATCAATACAATTTTTCCTATTTTTATTGTTGTTGCTTTTAAAATCCATTTTTTCTTCTGGCTCTATGTGTGACACTGGACAAGACATTTTACTTGAGTTCAAATCCAGTCATAGAAACTTGATTGCTGTGTGACCCTGAGCCAGTCATTTCACCTCTCCCTGCCTCAGTTTCCTTATCTGTAAAATGGGATTAATATCTACCTATGTGTCAGGGTTTTTAGTGGATCAAATGAGTTAATGTTTGCAAAGTGCTTAGAAAAGTTTCTGGCACTTAGTAGGTGCTGTATGTTTCTTAGAGAAGTTCTTACTATATTCTTGTCTAGTTGTGAGTATTCTATTTTTTTTCTTGTTTTTTTCTGTGAGATGGGACAGTTAATTTCACTTGAGTTCCAATCCAGTCATAGAAACTTGATAGCTGTGTGACCCTGAGCCAGTCACTTCACCTCTCCCTGCCTCAGTTTCCTCATCTGTAAAATGTTGTGAGGGTCAAATAAGCTAATATTTGTAAAGTACTTAAAACAGTGTATGGCACTTAGTAGGTTCTGTATGTATCTTGGAGATTGTCCTCACTATTTTTATTGCTGTTTTTGTTGTTACTATCTTACTTTTTTCTTGCTTTTTGTTCGAGGTTGGACAGGTAATTTTTCTTAAGTTTAATTTCTGTCATAAAATTTGATAGTTGTGTGACCCTGAAGCAGTCATTTCACATCTGCCTGCCTCAGTTTCCTCATGTGTAAAATGATGTGAGGATCAAATGAGTTAATGTCTGTAAAGTGCTTAGAATAGTATCTGGCACATAGTAGGTGCTGCATAAAACAGAGATTATGCTTTACTATTTTTATTATTGTGGTTGTTTCTAGTGTCCCCTTTTTCTTCTTGCTCTTTTTGTGAGGTTAGACCTGTCGTACCATATGAGTTCAAATCCAGCCACAGGTACTTGATAGCTGTGTGACCCTGGACCAGTCATATTACCTCAACTTGCCCAGTTTCCTAATCTGTTAAATGGGAACAATATTTATACTTATTTCTCAGGATGGTTGTGAGGATCAAATGAGCAAATATTTGTAAAGTTCTTAGAATGGTGTCTGGCACTTAGTAGGTGCCTTATAAATATCAACAATTATTTTTATTCTTTTTATTATTGCTTTTTTTTTTCTTCTTGCTCTATGTGTGATACTGGACAAGGCATTTCACTTGAGTTCAATTCCAGTCATAGAAATGTGATAGCTGTGTGACCCTGAGCCAGTCACTTCTCTTTCTTCTGCCTCAGTTTCCTCATTTATAAAATGTTGTGAAGATCAAACAAGCCAATATTTGTAAAGTACTTGGAATAGTGTCTGGAACTTAGTAGGTGCCTTATAAATATTAACAATTATTTTGACTCTTTTATTGTTTTTCTTTTAGAATCCATTTTTCTTCTTGCTCTCTGTGTGCCATTGGACAAGGCTTTTCACCTGAGTTCAAATGCACTCATAGAAACTCTCCTTGCCTCAGTTTCCTCATCTGTAAAGTGTTATGAGGATCAAATGAGTTAATATTTTGCAAAGTGCTTGGTAAAGTTTCAGGCCCTTAGAAGATGCTGTATATATCTTAGGGATAGTTCTTACTTTTTTCTTATTGTTCTTGTTGTTAGTATCCGATTTTTTCCTTGCTCTTCTGTTAGGTTGATCAGATAATTTCACTTAAGTTCAATTCCAGTCATAGATAGTTGATGGCTATGTGACCCTGGGTCAGTCATTTTACATCTGCCTACCTCAGTTTCCTCATCTGTATAATACTGTGAGGGTCAAATAATGTAATAATTGTAAAGTACTTAGAAAAGTGTCTGGCACTTAGTAGGTGCTGTATTTCTCTTAGGGATTGTTCTTACTATTTTTATTATGGTTCTCATTGTTAGTACCCTACTTTTTTTCTTGTTCTTTCTGTGAGGTGGGACAGTTAATCTCACTGTTCAAATCCAGCCAGAAATACTTCATAGCTGTGTAACCCTAGGCCAGTCAGTCCAGCTGGCTCTGCCTCAGTTTCCTCATCTGTTAAATGGGAACAATATTTGTACCTGTCTCTCAGGATTCTTGTGAGAATCAAATGAGTAAACATTGGTAAAATGCTTAGAACAATATCTGGCCCTTAGTAGGTGCCACATCATTATTAGAGATTATTTTTTTGTTATTTTTATTACTGTTTTTCTTTTAGTATTCATTTTTTCTTCTTGATCTCTATGTGACATTGCACAAGGCATTTCACTTGAGTTCAAATCCACTCATAGAGATTTAATAGCTGTGTGACTCTGAGTCAGTCAATTCACTTCTCCCTACCTCAGTTTCCTCAACTGTAAAGTGTTATGAGGATCAAATGGGTTAATATTTGTAAAGTTCTCAGCACAGAGTCTGACACTTAGAAGATACTGCAGAAATCTTCACGATTGCTTTTACTATTTTTATTCTTGTTCTTTCCCATATCCAATTTTTGTGTTTTGCTCTCTGTATGACATTGGATAAGAAATTTCACTTGAGTTCCTATCTAGTCTTAGAAACTTGATAGCTGTGTCATCCTGAGCCAGTCATTTTACTTCTCCTTGACTCAGTTTCCTCATCTGTAAAATGTTGTGAGGATCAAATTTTATTATTTCTATTTGTATTATATTTATATACCAATGATATTTGTAAAGTATTTAGAATAGTATTTGGCACTTAGTAGGTGCCTCATAAATATTCGTGATTATTTTTACTATATCCATTATATTTATTGCTTTTAATACCCCCCAACAAGTAATGTTACTAGAGTTCAAATCCAGCCACAATTACTTTGATACCTGGGCCAGTTACTTCACCTGGAGCTGCCTCAGTTTCCTCATATGTAAAATGGGTTTGATATTTATACCTATTTCACAGGGTGGTTGTGAGGATCCAATGAGTTAATATTTCTAAATTGCTTAGAATAGTTTCAAATGAGTTAATATTTATAAAGTGCTTAGAAAAGAATTCTGGCACTTAGTAGCTGCCTTAAGGATTGTTCTTACTATTTTTATTATTGTTGTTGTTAATGTCCAATTTGTTTTTTCTTGCTCTATGTATGAGGTTGGACAAGCAATTTCACTTGAGTTCAGATCCAGCCACAGATACTTGATAGCTGTGTGACAATGGACCAGTCACTTCACCTCAACCTGCCTCAGTTTCCCCATCTGTAAAATGGGATTAATATTTGTACCTCTTTCTCAGGATTGTTATGAATATCAAATATGATTATTAGGAAAGTACTTAGAATAATGTCTGGTACTTAGTAGGTGCCTCATAAATCTTAGTAATTATTTTTTACTATTTTTCTTCTTACTGTTGCTTTTAGTATTCATTTTAGTATTCATTTAGTATTCATTTTTCCTTATTGCTCTTAGTGTGAGGTTGGACAATTACTTTCACTTGATATGTGATAGCTGTGTGACCTTAGGCCAGTGACTTCACCTCAACTTGCCTCAGTTTCCCCATCTGTAAAATGGGATTGAGATTTCAACCTGTTTCTCAGTGAGGATCCAATGAGTTAATATTTCTAAATTGCTTAGAACAGTTTCTGGCTCTTAGTAGGTACCTCATAAACCTCAGCGTTTATTTTTATTCTTTTTATTATTGCTGTTGTTTCCCCTAGCCAATCCTTGCATCTTCCTCTCTGTGGCAGGTTGGAAAAGTAATTTCACTTGAGTTTAATTCTAGTCATAAATTGTTGGTAGTTGGCTCAGTCATTTCACATCTGCCTGCCTCAGTTTTCCCATCTGTAAAATGTTGTTGAGGATCAAATGAGTTAACATTTGTAAAGTCCTTAGAACAGTATCTGGCACTTAGTAGGTATCTCATAAAACTTAGCAAATTAGTTTTGCTATTTTTATCATTGTTGCTTATTTTAATATCTCTTTTTTCTTCTTGTTCTCTCTATGAGTTTGGACAAGATGTTTCCCTTGAATTCAAATTCAGTTGCAGACACTTTCTAGCTGTGTGATCCTGAGCCAGCCACTTCCCCTCTCCCTGCCTCAGTTTTCTCAGCTGTAAAATGGGATTAATATTTGTATATATCTCTGGGTTGTTGAGAGGATCAAATGGGTTGATATTTTTAAAGTTCTTAGAACAGTGTCTGGCACTTAGTAGGTGCTGCAAAAATTTTAGTCTAATCCAGCCATAGGTACTTGATAGTTGTGTGACCCTGGGTCAGTTATTTCACCTCTGCTTGGATCAGTTTCTTAGACTGCAAAACAGGGATAATATTGGGATCTGCCTCCCTGGTTTGTTGTGAGCATCAAATGAGATAATATTTGTAAAATGTTTAGCAAATTGCTTGTACTTAATAGCAGAATATAAATATTAGTTATTGTTGTTATTATAATTTGAAAATTATTTTTCCATTTTTGCTCCTTGTTTTCTGTTTGAAGTTAGACAGGTAATTTCATCTGACTTAAAATTAAGGCACAGACACTTCCTAGCTGTATGACCTTGGGCCAGTCACTTCATCTCTGCTCACTTCTATTTCTTTAGTTGTAAAAAGCAGATAACAATCTCTGTACCTCTCAGCATTGCTATAAGGCTCAAACGTGATATTTGTAAAGTACTTGACATTATGCTTGGCACACAGTAGGTGCTATATCAGTGTTGCTATCATCATCATCATCATCATCATCATCATCATCATCCAATTTTTGTTCGTTGGAAAAGTGATTTCAGTTTCTTCATCTGTAAAATGGGATTAACGTTTGTACCCATTTCTCATGGTTGTCATGAGTATTTAATGGATCAATATTAGTAAAGTGGTCTTCATGTCTAGCAGTGGGAGCTATAAAATATCAGGCTTTGTTGTTGTTGTTGTTTTGTTTGCAGCATCCAATCTTTGCTTCTTGCTCTCTGGGTGATGTTGAATGAGTGATTTCACTTGAGTTTAAATCCAGCCTCAATTACTTATTAGCAGTGTGACCCTGGGCCAGTCTTTTCCCCTCTGCCTGCCTCAGTTCCCTTATTTGTAAAAGGGAATTTATATCTGTACCTATTTCTCAGGGTTATCTGAAAGAGTTCTTATTTTTAAAGTGCTTAGAACAATGGCTGGCACATAGTAGGTGCTTTGTGAATATCAGCTATTGCTATTATTACCACTATTCTTATTATTGTCCCATCTCTGATACTTAGTATCTATGTGACATTGAACAAGTAATTTCACTTGAGTTCAAATCCAGTCACAGTCATTTATCTGGATCAGTCACTACATTGTTACCTGCCTCAGTTTTTCCATCTGTAAAACGGGATCCATATCTGTACCTATCTCATAGGGTGGTTGTAAGGATCAAATGATTTAATATTTGTTAATAAAATGATTTAATATTTGTTAATCAAATGATTTAATATTTGTTAAGTGCTTAGAATAATATCTGGTGCTTAGTAGGTCTCATATAATTGTTAGTTATTGGTAGAAGTAGTATTTTTATTATCATCTACTCTCCTCATTCTGTGTGTGAGGTTGGATGGGTAATTTCACTTGAATTCAAAACCAGTCACAGACATTTACTAGCTGTGTGACCCTGGACCAGTCGATTTCCCTCTGCCTTCCTCAGTTTCCTCATCTGTAAAATGGGATTAAAATCTGTACCTATTTGTCAGGGTTGTTGTGAGGATCAAATGATTTAATATTTGTTAATCAAATGATTTAATGTTTGTTAAGTGTTTAGAATAATATCTGGTGCTTAGTAGGTCTCATATAATTGTTAGCTATTGGTAGAAGTAGTATTTTTATTATCATCTACCCTCCTCATTCTGTGTGTGAGGTTGGATGGGTAATTTCACTTGAATTCAAAACCAGTCACAGACATTTACTAGCTGTGTGACCCTGGACCAGTCGATTTCCCTCTGCCTTCCTCAGTTTCCTCATCTGTAAAATGGGATTAAAATCTGTACCTATTTGTCAGGGTTGTTGTGAGGATCAAATGATTTAATATTTGTTAATCAAATGATTTAATGTTTGTTAAGTGTTTAGAATAATATCTGGTGCTTAGTAGGTCTCATATAATTGTTAGCTATTGGTAGAAGTAGTATTTTTATTATCATCTACCCTCCTTGTTCTGTGTGTGAGGTTGATGAGTAATTTCACTTGAATTCAAAACCAGTTACAGATATTTACTAGCTGTGTGACCCTGGACCAGTCGATTCCCCTCTGCTTTCCTCAGTTTCCTTATCTATAAAATGGGATTAAAATTTGTACCTATTTGTCAGGGTTGTTGTGAGGATCAAATGACTTTAAAATATCTGTAAAGTGCTTAAAACAACGTGAGGCATTCAGTAGGTGCTATATAAGTGCTAGGGATTATTACTATTTTTACTTTTATTTTTTAGCATCCCATCTTTAGTCACTTCATTTCTGCCTGCCTCAGTTTTCCCATCTATAAAAGAGGATGCCCATCTGTATCTATCCCTTAGGGTAGTGGTGAGCATCAAAGGATTTAAAATTTATTAAATGGTTAGAACACTGGCTGACACTTAGTAGGTCTTCTATAATTGCTAGCTATTATTAGTAGTAATATTTTGATTATTATTCCTGACCCATCTTTTTTCCTTGATCATTGTGTGATGTTGGACGAGGGATTTCAGTGAAGTTCCAAACCAGTCACAGACATTAACTAGCTGTGTGACCCTGAACCAGTCACTTCTCCTCGTCCTGCCTCAGTTTCTCCATCTGTCAATGGGACTCAGATCTGTACCTATCTCTCAGAATGGTTGTGAGAATCGAATGAGTTAACATTCACAAAACAATCAGAGAATCCCTAGTACTTAGATATATATAATCATTATATTAATGATGATTATTCCTATTTTATTATTGTCTTTTTAGGGTCCAAACTTCAGTCCTTTCTCCTCTGCCTGCCTCAGTTTCCTTTCTCGAATAAGAGATAATCTTACTAGCTTTCTCCAAGTGTTGTTGTGAGAATCAAAGGAGATGATGTTGGTAAAATGCTTAGATCACTGTATGGCACATGACAGATGCTATATGTATCTTAGCTATCATTATTATTATTATTACTATTATCATTTTATAATTATTTTTCGTCTCTGTTCCTTGCTGTGACATTGGATGAATAATTTCACTCGAGTTCAAATTTAGGCATGGACAGTTACCAGCTGTGTGACTCTGGGGCAGTCACTTCCCCTCTCCCTGCCTCAGTTTCCTCATCTATAAAATGGAATTCATATCTGTACCTATTTTCTCAGGATTGTGATGAAAACTAAATGAGTTCATATTAGCTGCTTAGAACAGGGTCCAGCACTTAGTAGGTGCTATACAATGTCAGCTATCATTGGTAGTTTTATTGTTGTTGTTTTGTTTGGAGCATCCAATCTTTGCTTCTTGCTCTCTGGGTGATGTTGAATGAGTAAATTTCACTTGAGTTCAAATCCAGCCTCAGACACTGATTAGCAGTGTGACCCTGGGCCAGTCACTTCACCTCTGCCTGCCTCAGTTTCTTCATTTGTAAAACGGGATTCTTATCTGTCCCTGTCTCTCAAGTTTGTTGTAAGAGTCAAATGAATTCATATCAGCAATGGGATCAGAACCATTTCTAGCATCCAATAGGTGCTATATGAATGCTAATGATGATTATCACAATCTTTATTCTCATTGTAATTTTTAGTGTCCAGACTTTAGTCCTTCACCTCTGTCTTCCCCAGTTTCCCAGACTTCCCACCTGAGATAATGTTAGTGTCTGTCTCCCAGTATTGTTTTGAGGGTCAAATGAGATGGCATCTGTGGGATCTTGGGAAAATGTGTGCCATTGGTAGACAATGTTAGAAAATCTCACCATTAGGATTTGTATTATTATTGACTCACCCTTCCTCCTTGCCCTCTGTGTGACACTGGGCAAGAAATTTCATTTGCAATGATTCTGTGTCCTAGCTGTGTGACTCTGGGCCAGTCTCTTTACCTCTTCCTGACTCAGTTTCCTCATCTATAAAAGGAGATCCCTGTTTGTACCTATCTCTCAGGGTTGTTCTGAGGAATGAAACGAGTTCATGTTGGTAGAGTGCTTAGAACAATATCTGGCACTTAGTAGGTGCTATATAAATGCTAGAGATTCTTGATATTCTCATTTTTAGTAGCCAATCTTTAGTCCCTTCCTCTCTGCCTGCCTCAGTTTCCTCAGCTGTAAGACAGATAATTTTAAAATCTGGATTGTTAGTGAGAATCAAATGAGATGATACTTATAAAATGCTTAGAACAGTGTCTGCCAGCTAGTAGATATACTGGGGGAATTTTAACTATTATTATGAAAACTAATTGTTTATAATTATTGCCTTATCTTTGTTCCTTATGGTGACATGGAAGGAATACCTTCACTTGAGTTCAAATTCTGCCACAGACATTGCCCAGCTCTGTGACCCTAGGCCAGTCCCTTCCCCTCTGACTGCCTCAGTTTGCTCATCTGTAAAATGGGATCAGGATCTGTACCTAGCTCTCAAAATTGTTTTGAGCATTAAATGAGATGATATTTGTAAAGTGCTTATAACAATGTCTGGCACACAGTAGGTGCCATATGTGTGTGTATGTGTGCAGAAGTTGTTAATAGTACTTTATTATCATTTTAGTGAGTCTACAATCTTTCGTCTTTTCATTTCAGTCTACCTCAGTTTCCTAGACTTGAAAATGGAGAGAATATTAATATCTGTCTCCCAGGGTTGTTTTGAGAACCAAATGAGATGATATTTATATAATGCATTGACCACTATTTTACACTTAGTAGGTGCTTTGTACATGTTAGCTATTATTATGACTATTTTTAGTATTATTTTAGTTTTTAGTATCCAATCTTCAGTCATTTCAGCTCTAGCTACTTCAGTTTTATCAACTGGAAAATAGAGGTAAGAGTAGTACCTTCCTCTCAGGGTTGTTTTGAGATCAAATGAGTGCTTAGAACAATGTCTGGCACATAGTGAGTGCTATATGAACCTTAGCTGTTATTATTGTTGTTGTTACTGTTACTATTTTTATTATTGTTGTCCCATCTTTGCTCCTTGTTATCTATGTGACATTGGACAGATAAATCAATTTGAGTTCAAATGTCATTATAGACATTTCCTAGCTATGTGATCCTGGGTCAGTCCTTTCACCTCCGTTTAGTTCAATGCCCCCATCTGTAAAATGAAAGCAATATTTGTATTTCTCTCTCAGGGATGTTATGAGGATCAGATGAGGTAATGTTTGTAAATACTTAGAACAATGTCTGGCACTTAGTAGGTGCTGTATACATGTTAGCTATTATTAATAATATTCTTATTGTTGTTGTTGTTCTCAGAGTCCCATCTTTCCTCCTTGCTCCCTGTGTGAGGGTGGATGAATAATTTCCCTTGAGTTAAAATACTTACTAGTTCAGTATCACTTTGACTCTATCTGCCCCAGTTTCCTCCTCTAAAAAATGGGTACAATAACATATACTCTCAGATTTGTTGTGAAGATCAAATGAGATAATGCTTTTTAATATTTCTCAGCTCAGTGCCTGGCACTTATTCTATCAATGTTGCCTATTATCATTACTCTTTTTTATTTTCATTCTCTCCTTTTTGGTTAATGTGTGTTATTAGACAAGTTATCAATTTGAATTCACATATTTACTAGCACTGTGACCCTGGTTCACATAATTTTGGGCATTTAGCATATCCTATAAAAGTATTAACCAATTATTGTTACTATTATATTTATTATTGTTGTCATATGTCATATGTAATATAGTTTATTTATGTTATCACATATTTATTAATAGATTGAGAAATAATATAAATAGTCTATATCAAATAGTATGTGTCATTTTAGTAAATATATTACATATTTATGTATATTTGTATACTTATTTACATATTATTTATATGTCCTATTTTTTATTTTTTTTTTTGGATCCAGTCTTTGGCCACTTAATTTCTCTATGCCTCAGTTTCCAAATCTATAAAATGAGATGATAGGGACAATAGTAATACCTGTCCCTTAGGGTCGTTGTGAAGATGAAATGAGATAAAATTTGTAAAGACTTTAGCACAGTGCCTGGCACTTAGTAGGTACAAGATCAAAGTTAGCTAGTATTTTAATATGCCATCTTTTTTCCTTACTCTTTCTTTAGCTTTTTAAAAATAATAGCTTAGGGTTGTTGTGAAAATCAAATGAGACAAAATTTGTGGAGTCTTTAGGATAGTGCCTGGCACTTAGTAAGCACAAGATCAATGGGAGCTAGTATATTCATTATCCTATCTTTTTTCCTTACTCTTTCACCTTTTTAAAAAATAATTGCTTAGGGTTGTTGTGAAGATCAAATAAGATAAAATTTGTGAAGCCTTTAGCACAGTGCCTGGCACTTAGTAGGCACAAGATCAATATTAGCTAGTATTTTTATTATCCCATCTTTTTTCCTTACTCTTCCTTTATCTTTTATTTAATAATAGCTTAGGGTTTTTATGAAGATTAAATGAGATAAAATTTGTAAAGTCTTTAGGACAGTTCCTGACACTTAGTAGGTACAAGATCAAAGTTACCTAGTATTTTTATTATCCCATCTTTTTTCCTTACTCTTTCTTTAGCTTTTTTTAAATAATAGCTTAGGGTTGTTGTGAAGATCAAATGAGATAAAATTTGTAAAGTCTTTAGCACAGTCCCTGGCACTTAGTAGGCAAAAGATCAATGTTAGCTAGTATTTTTATTAGCCATCTTTTTTCTTTACTCTTTCTTTAGCTTTTGAAAATAATAGCTTAGGGTTGTTGTGAAGATCAAATGAGACCAAATTTGTAGAGTCTTTAGGACAGTGGCTGGCACTTAGTAAGCACAAAATCAATGTGAGCTAGTATATTTATTATCCCATCTTTTTTCCTTACTCTTTATTTATCTTTTTTTTTAAATTGTGGTTTAGGGTTGTTCTAAAGATCAAATCAGATAAAATTTGTAAAGTCTTCAGCACAGTGCCTGGCACTTAGTAGGTACAAGATCAATGTTAGCTAATATTTTTATTATCTCATCTCTTTTCCTTACTCTTTCTTTAGCTTTTTAAAAAGAATAGCTTAGGGTTGTTGTAAAGATCAAATGACATAAAATTTGTAAAGTGCACAGTGCCTGGCACTTAGTAGGCACAAGATCAATGTTAGCTAGTATTTTTATTATCCCATCTTTTTTCCTTACTCTTTATTTAGCTTTTTTAAAAGAATAGCTTAGGGTTGTTGTAAAGGTCAAATGAGATAAAATTTGTAAAGTCTTTAGCACAGTGCCTGGCAAATTCTTTAGCACAGTGCCTAGCACTTAGTAGGCACAAGATCAATGCCAGCTAAGATTTTTATTATCCCATGTTTTTTTCCTTATTATTTCTTTATTTTTAACATAATATCTTAGGGTTGTTGTGAAGATCAAATGAGATAAAATTTGTAAAGTCTTTAGCACAATGCCTTGCACTTAGTAGATACAAGATCATTGCTAGCTAATATTTTTATTATCCAACCCTTTTCCTTATTCTTTCATCTTTTTCTTAAATTATAGTGTAGGGTTGTTGTAAAAATCAAATGAGATAAAATTTGTAAAGCCTTTAGCACAGTGCCTGGCACTTAGTAGGCACAAGATCAATATTAGCTAATATTTTTATTATCTCATCTTTTTTCCTTACTCTTTCTTTATCTTTTTTTAAATAATAGCTTAGGGTTGTTGTGAAGATCAAATGAGATAAAATCTTTAGCAGTGTGCCTGGCACTTAGTAGGTACAAGAACAAAATTAGCTAGTATTTTTATTATCCCATCTTTTTTCTTTACTCTTTCTTTAGCTTTTTTTTTTTAATAATGGCTTAGGGTTGTTATAAAGATCAAATGAAATAAAATTTGTAAAGCCTTTGGCACAGTGTCTGGCACTTAGTAGGTTAGTTAGCTAGTATTTTTATTATCCCATCTTTTTTCTTTAGCTTTTGAAAAATAATACCTTAGGGTTGTTGTGAATATCAAATGAGATAAAATTTTTAGAGTCTTTAGCACAGTGCCTTGCACTTAGTAGACACAAGATCAATGTTAGCTAGTATTTTTATTATCCCATCTTTTTTCCTTGGTCTTTCTTTATCTACTTTTCAATAATGGCTTAGGGTTGTTGTGAAGATCAAATGAGATAAAATTTGTAAAGCCTTTAGCACAGTGCCTGGCACTTAGTAGGTACAAGATCAAAGTTAGCTAGTATTTTTATTATCCCATCTTTATTCCTTACTCTTTCTTTAGCTTTTATAAAATAATAGCTTAGGGTTCTTGTTAAGATCAAATGAGATAAAATTTTTAGAGTCTTTAGCACAGTGCCTGGCACTTAGTAGGAACAAGACTAATGTGAGCTAGTATTTTAACATGCCATCTTTTTTTCCTTACTCTTTCTTTAGCTTTTTAAAAATAATAGCTGAGGGTTGTTGTGAAGATCAAATGAGATAAAATATGCAAAACCTTTAGCACAGTGCCTGGTACTTAGTAGGCACAAGATAAATGTCAGCTAAGATTTTTATTATCCCATGTTTTTTTTTTCCTTATTATTTCTTTATTTTTAAAATAATAGCTTAGGTTTGTTGTGAAGATCAAATGAGATAAAATTTGTAAAGTCTTTAGCACAATGCCTTGCACTTAGTAGACACAAGATCATTGCTAGCTAATATTTTTATTATCCAACCCTTTTCCTTATTCTTTCATCTTTTTCTTAAATTATAGTGTAGGGTTGTTGTAAAAATCAAATGAGATAAAATTTGTAAAGCCTTTAGCACAGTGCCTGGCACTTAGTAGGCACAAGATCAATATTAGCTAATATTTTTATTATCTCATCTTTTTTCCTTACTCTTTCTTTATCTTTTTTTAAATAATAGCTTAGGGTTGTTGTGAAGATCAAATGAGATAAAATCATTAGCAGTGTGCCTGACACTTAGTAGGTACAAGAACAAAGTTAGCTAGTATTTTTATTATCCCATCTTTTTTCTTTACTCTTTCTTTAGCTTTTTTTTTTAATAATGGCTTAGGGTTGTTATAAAGATCAAATGAGATAAATTTTGTAAAGTCTTTAGCACAGTGTCTGGCACTTAGTAGGCACAAGATCAAAGTTGGCTAGTATTTTTATTATCCCATCTTTCTTCCATACTCTTTCTTTATCTTTTTTTTTAAATAAAAGCTTAGGGTTGCTTTGCACATCAAGTGAGAAAAAATTTGTAGAGTCTTTAGCACAGTGCCTTGCACTTAGTAGACACAAGATCAATGCTAGCTAATATTTTCATTATCCCATCTTTTTTCTTACTCTTTCATAATTTTTAAAAAATAATAGCTTAGGGTTGTTGTGAACATCAAATGAGATAAAATTTGTAAAGTCTTTAGCATAGTGCCTGGCACTTAGTAGGCACAAGATCAATGTCAGCTAAGATTTTTATTATCCCATGTTTTTTTCCTTACTGTTTCTTTATTTATAAATAATAGCTTAGGGTTGTTGTGAAGCTTAAATGAGATAAAATCTGTAATCTTTAGCACAGTCCCTGGCACTTAGTATGCACAAGATCAATGTTAACTAATATTTTTATTATCCCATCTTTTTTCCTTACTCTTTATCATTTTTTAAATAATAGCTTAAGGTTGTTGTGAAGATCAAATGAGATAAAATTTGTAAAGTCTTTAGCACAGTGCCTGGCACTTAGTAGGTACAGGATCAAAGTTAGCTAATATTTTTATTAACTCATCTTTTTTTCCTTACTCTTTCTTTAGCTTTTAAAAAATAATAGCTTAGGGTTCTTGTGAAGATTAAATGATATAAAATTTGTAAAGTCTTTAGCACAATGCCTTGCACTTAGTGGACAGAAGATCAATGTTAGCTAATATTTTTATTATCCCATCTTTTTTCCTTACTCTTACTTTATCTTTTTTTTTAAAATAATGGCTTAGGGTTATTGTGAGGATCAAATGAGATAAAATTTGTAAAATCTTTAGCACAGTGCCTGGCACTAAGTAGGTACAAGTTCAAAGTTAGCTAGTATTTTTATTATCCCATCTTTTTTTCCTTACTCTTTCTTTAGCTTTTTGTTTTTAATAATAGCTTACCATTGTTGTGAATATCAAATGAGATAAAATTTGTAAAATCTTTAGCACAGTGCCTGGCACTTAGTAGGCAAAACATCAATGTGAGCTAGTATTTTTATTATCCCATCTTTATTCCTTACTTTTTCTTTAGCTTTTATAAAATAATAGCTTAGGGCTCTTGTGAAGATCAAATGAGATAAAAATTTTAGAGTCTTTAGCACAGTGCCTGGCACTTAGTAGTCACAAGATCAATGTTAGCTAATATTTTTATTATCCCATCTTTTTTCCTTACTCTTTCTTTATCTTTTTAAAAATAATAGCTTGGAGTTGTTGTGAAGATCAAATGAGATTAAATTTGTAAAGTCTTTAGCACAGTGCCTGGCACTTAGTCGGCACAAGATCAATGTTAACTAGTATTTTTTTTTTTTTTGTTGAGTCAATTGGGGTTAAGTGACTTGCCCAGGGTCACATAGATTGGAAGTGTTAAGTGTCTGAGACCAGATTTGAACTCAGGTCCTCCTAATTTCAGGGCTGGGGCTCTATCCACTGCGCCACCTAGCTGCCCCTAGCTAGTATTTTTATTGCCCCATCTTTTTTCCTTCCTCTTTCTTTAGCTTTTTTAAAAATAATAACTTAGGGTTGATGTGAAGATCAAATAAGATAAAATTTGTATAATGCACAGTGCCTGGCACTTAGTATGCACAAGATCAATGTTAGCTAATATTTTTATTATCCCATCTTTTTTCCTTACTCTTTCTTTATCTTTTATTAAATAATGGCTTAGGATTATTGTGAAGATCAAGTGAGATAAAATTGTTAAAATATTTGGCACAATGCCTGGCACTTAGTAGGTACAAGATCGATGTTAACTAATATTTTTATTATCCCCTCTTTTTTCCTTACTATTTCTTTTGTATCTTTTTTTTTTTTAAAAATTAGCTTTCTAGTTTTAAAATACATGCAAATATAGTTCTCAAAATTCACCCCTGCAACACCCTCTTTCAAGTTTTTCTCCCTCCCTTTTTCCCACTCCCTTTTCTTGAGACAGCAAGCAATCTGATATATCTTACAATCTCTTCTAGTATTATTTTAATTTTTCAGTAGAGGAAACTGGGGTGGGCAGAAGTAAAGATCCCTGTCCAAGGTCCTACACAGAAAAACAAGCAAAAATTGGACCAGGATAATAGCACCAGCAGTAACTCTTCCATAGCTAACATTTCGAGAGGAGGTTCTAAGTCCCTGGCCTCGTGCTAAGAACTTTCTAAGTATAAATTCATTTGATCTTCCTGACATCCTAGAGAAACTGTTCCTGATATAATATCCGTTTTCCAGTGTCTAGCTGGCTCCCAAGGCTGTTGTGAAAATCAGATTGTTGTTAATGTGCTTAGCTTAGTGCCTGGAAGTTAGTAGCTGCTACGTAAATGTTTGATATTTTCATCATCATCATTATTGTGGGCCCAATTTTCCTTCTTATGATCTGTGTTGTTTTGGACAAGTGACGTGATGGTGGTGATGGTAGGGGCAGCAGGTCTCTTTTTATTCAATCATGTCTGAGTCTCTCTGACTCCATTTGGAGTTTTCTTGACAGAGATACTGGAATATTTGGCCCGTTTCCTTCTCCTGCTCATTTTACAGATGAGGAAACTGAGGCAGACAGGATCAAGTGACTTGCCCAGGGTCACACAGTTAGTGAGTGTCTGAGGCTGGATGGGAGATGAGCCTTCCTGACTCTGGGCCTATCATCCTATCCACTGAGCCACCCAGTGACTTCATTTGAGTTCAAATTTTGCCACTCACACTAGCTGTGTGACATTGGGTATGCCATTTCACTTCTGTCTCCTTCAGTGTCTTCCATTCTAAAATGAGGATAATACTTCATTTTACCCGTGACCCAAGGTGGTTGTAAGACGAATGAGATCATATTTGTATACCACAGTGTCTGGCACATAGTAGGTGCTTAATAAGTGTCTGTTCCCTTCCTAGGCTAGACCTAGTTTTTCTCATCTATAAAATAAGCAATGACCAAGAGGCCTCCAATCATCAGTTATTTTATCCTTCTATACAGTATCTCTGTTCTCTGCCTTCTGTGTGTCCCTGGAGAAGACATTTTTTTGTTTGGGTCTCTTTTCTCATCATACAATGAGGGAACCCCCTATAGATCTATTCCAAGTCTATCCCCAATATCCTGTGAACCCCCTCTCCATTTCTCCTGCCGTTCTCCTGCTGCACTCCCTCGTTACCTTTCTCCTGAGATAGCAGTGGAGCTTCTAAGCTGGCCTTCTTGTCTCCAGGGCCTCCACCTTGCATTCATAGTCTGAGTCAGCTTAGCCAAAACTTGCCTTCCCCATTCTCTCACTCATCTTCCTCACCCTTCAGTGGCTTCTCCTGCTCCCTGAGTCTCTCAGTGGGAGCTCAGCCTTCTCTTCTGGCCTTGTTCTATAACTGCTCAGCCCTTCCTTTCCTTCATTAAAGTATTTGGCAATTCTCTACAGTACCATTCTCCTTCAACCGCTGCCTTCAACCCTGAGTCCTCTCCCCTGCCTCTGAATTTCCAGGAGACCTCATCTTCCCACATCCCTACAGATCCACGTTGCTTAATGAACACTTTTTGGGGGGCTGAGGCAACTGGGGTTAAGTGACTTGCCCAGGGTCATATTGAACTCAGGTCCTCCTGAATTCAGGGTTGGAGTGCCCGGCACAGGCTGGAAGTGGAGTAGGCCTTCCAAAAAAAAAAAAAAAAAAAAAAAAAAGGAGGGATCGGAGATCACCTACAGAGGAGATCCAGCTTACTCCAGGACAGATAGGAGGGAAGGGGGAAGACAAGGTGAGAACTAGATGACCAGACGTGTGTGAGAGGGGGTTTTACTTTGGGTGAGGATGATGATGGCTCAGATTTGCCATCCCTCATCTCAACAACCCTATGATGTCGGAAATGTATTTTTCCAAATGAAGAGACTGAGGTTCCGAGAGAGTTTAAAGTCCTTCAGAGTGGGAGGCAGTTCTGTGGCTGAAGCAGGAGAGAGGTGGGTTTGTGGCGGTGGAGTAGAGTTCGAGCCACACTGAAGAGACCTCCTTCAAAGAGAGCCGGTGTGGAGGGAAGAGCAGTAGCAGGAAATGGAGCTTCGGCGGGTGGTGTGGTGGTGGTAGGCCTGAAGCTGCCCTGGTGGAGGGGGGTCCAGAAGGACATGACTAGATTGTGTAGGTGAGGTATGGGGCTGAGGATTGGGGAAGAAGGGAGGCCGGCCTGAGCTTTACATGTATGTGGTGGAGTATCCTGATAGGGTTGGCGTAGGGACTGGCTGGGTCGGGTCAGGGCCAGTACTAGGCCTACAGAACTCCGGCTCGCTCGGTCATATACTGGTGGCTTAGCTTCAAGCCCCTTCCTGTGCAATCCCCCGGGGAGATTAGGAAGCACGAGGCAGATGAGAAGCAGCTCTCTGGCTGGCCAGGTAGGAGGGATGGGTGGAAGTGTGGAAAAAGAAAATATAGAAGTGCCTGAGGACTAGTAGAAGGATGGAAGGGAGGCGCCTTCTCAGTCACATAGGCCATCTTCCCCCATTATTCCCCCCCACTCCAGCTGAAGAGCTACATCCCAGTGCCCCCCAATACTGCTCCATCTGGCCTCCCACATGGCTGAACCCCAAGCGGAGATGTTGGTGAGAATGGACAAGAGGCATGGTTTTTATCACAGGAGGTTCCCCAGAACATTACCCATCATCTCCCTCAAGACTATGCTAGTCAGTCCTAAAAGACAAGCTCCGTTTTCCAGATGAAGGAAATCAGCATTAGCTGAAGACTATGACTTGCACAAGGTCACACAGCTAGTGAGTGATGGACTCGGGACTCATCTAGGCTCTCCCAGCTCTCAGTCCACCACACAGCAGCTCAGCCCATTTTTGGTAGGAGTACCCCAAACTTAAGGGGAACGCAGAGGGAAAGTGTGGACAAGGATCTGTCCCGTGGCAGACGTCTCACCGGGGGATCCACTGAGGCACAGGAGAGGAAAGGGATCTACCTGGAGTGAACCTGCTTAGGAAAGAGCCCCAAAGAGGAGAGAAAATAGGTTGGGGATGGAAGAGAAGGGAGCAGAGGGCAGCAGACAGAGGCTCGAATGACTCACACCATTGCTCTGTTCATGGCGAGATGTTTGGTCACAGGACTGGCGTCTTTAATAATGAAGGTCGCGGCCTCTGGTCTCTTCCCAGCTGCCTGTTCTCTGCTGCTTCCACTCAACATAGCCTAGCCTTGGGCGTTGGGGTTTGAAGTGGAAAGGGCCATTGTTTCCCTTTTTGCTCGGTGTTCAGAAAAATCCACAAATAGTATGCAGAGATGCCCGCGTGCCCACATCCTCTCATCTGCCTTTTGAAATGAAAGCAAACAGACATATGTGAGCAGACACAGGCATCACTCCAGAAGACAATGGCACAAGATGGTACTCGAGAAGTCCAGAGGCTGAGCAATGCTTTAGGATTAGTAAAGTTAATTTGGGGACACCTGCTGTTTTCTAGGTCCTTTCCCAGCATGCCCTGCCCAGTCTGGCCTTTTTGGCCCTCTAAGAGTTAGGGGGAATCATAGTGAGGTGGTGCCCGTCAAAGGAAGAAAGTTGAAAGTTAGGGGCAATTCTGTGGCTGGAGGCGGTGTTGTGGAGGCTGTTAACGTGACCCTCAACCCTAATGCAAAAGAGCATATGGAAAGAAAAAAAGCTTGAGGTAGGGGAAAGAGCAGGGGACCTCTGATGCTTATCACCTGGGTCACTTCTTCACGAATCTCATGATTTTCATCTATAAAGGGAGGGAGGTAGACTAGCCGCCTTCAGAGGTCCCTTTAGGTTCTAGATCTAGGCTCCTCTATAGGACAAGTCATTCCTACTATCTGGGTCTCCATTTTCTCACATGTAAAAAAGTAGGAGCCTCACATTTGCAAAAAAGTTTGTGGCAGCCCTCTTTGTAGTGGCCAGAAACTGGAAACTGAGTGGATGCCCATCAGTTGGAGAATGGCTGAATAAGTAATGGTATTTGAATGTTATGGGATATTATTTTTCTATAAGAAATGACCAGCAGGATGATTTCAGAAAGGCCTGGGGAGACTCACAGGAACTGATGCTGAGGGAAGTGAGCAGGACCAGGAGAACATTGCACACAGCACAAGAAGAGTATACGATGATCAAGTCTCATGGATGTGGCTCTTTTTAATAGTGAGATGATTCCGACTGTTCCAATGGTTTTGTGATGAAGCAGGGGACTGCGGAGACTGAGTGTGTACCCCAGCAGCGCATTTTCACCTTGTTATTCTCTTGCATTTTGTTTTCTTTCTCATTTTTTTCCCTTTTTGATCTGATTTTTCTTGTGCAGCGTGATAATTGTAGAAATATGTATAGAAGATATGCACATGTTTAACACATATTGGGTTACTTGCCATCTAGGGGAGGAGATGAGGGAGAAGGAGGGGAAAATTTGGATCACAAGGTTTTGCAAGGGTCCATGTTGAAAAATAATCTCTGCATATGTTTTGAAAATAAAAAGCTTTAATTAAAAAAATACCTGAAAAAAGTGGGGTCCTTCTGACTTCCTTCTGAGGTTCCTTTCAGGTCCGGATCCTATAATCCTTCAAAAGAATTTTCCCCTCAGAATAACTCAGTTGGAGCTCCCCCTTTTCAGGTCTCAGTTTTCCCCAGGTGAGGAAGGTCCCTTCTCATCCCAAATCCTATGAGTTGTCATCATCATAGCTAGCATTTAGATAGCCCTTTAAAGTTTGCAGAATGCTTTACAAACACATCATTTCCTCACAGCAGCTCTGGGGAGTAGGTTCTATTATTGCCATCTCCCCTTTTTTATAGATGGGGAAAGTGAAGCAAATAAAGGTTAAATGACTTGCCCAGAGTCCCACGGGGGAGAAATATCAGAGGCTGGATTTGAATCTAGATCTTCCTGACTCCATTCACTTGGAGTTCCCTCCACTAAATTGATAAATGGAGGGTCTCTCACCTCACTGAACAGAGGGTGCTAGTTCTCTCCTGCTGAATGGCAAGAGTTTGACCATTAGGAGTTGATGGGATACTGGGCAAGCTCGAGGGTGAATCAGGCCTGAAAGGGGGAATTTGGAAATCTGGAGAGGTGAGCTCCACACCGACTGAGGGAATGAGGCAGCTAGATTGCAAGTTTTCCCAGAAGGATGAGACCTGTGCTTTGTTTACCTATTTATTCTCCCCAGAACCTACCAAAGTTCCCTGTATATAAAAATGCAGCCAAATGAGCAAGTGGCTATCAGCAGCAAGTGTTCTGGTAGCCATCGGAGAGGAGAGAAAGCTGCATCCCTGCCAGTTCCCCAAAGACACGCTCATGGGCACCCCTGCCAGAGAACCCACCCTGGGGAGGGTAGAGACAAGACTGACACAAAAAAGGGAAACTGGGGGAAACTGAGGCCTGAAAAGGGAGAGGGTCACACAGTTCTGACCCAATTCTTCTAAGGGCAAAATTCCTTCAAAAGAGCATAAGATCTGGACCTCGAAGGAACCTTGGAGGCCATCAAGTGTATCCCACTTTTTTTAGCATCTATGGTAGGCTGAAAGAGCAGGGTCTGGGCTGGAAGCAGGCCAGGAAGAAGCAAATGAGATTTGGAGCTCAGTCCGTCCAAACCCTTCCTTTTACTGCTAAGGAAACTGAGGACCAGAGAAGGGAAGGGCCAGAAGGAGATTCTGTCCAAATGCAACATTCTCCCTCTCCACCCAATTGCTTTGCCTATAATCTCTGTACAAAAGTAGCCCCGTGAGCTGGATATTATTGAATCCTGGGCTACTTGGTCCCTTTGAGGGGACCGCAGAGAGCGTCAAGGCTCTTTGAAGAGCTCTGATCCAAAGGATCTGTGGACCCTGGAGCTGGATCCCCTGATCCCATGGCTCTCCCAGATTGGGCATCCAGTCTCTGTCAGACTACCTCTTTATCTTGCCAGGAAATTGAGACAATTTGTCAATGGAGAAAAATAGTCTTGCTACCAATTTATTATTATTATTATTATTAAAAAAGTAATGCACTATCACCCCATATCTTTTAGAATCCACAGTGAGGCATATAAAGGAAGTATATAAAGAGCCCTGCTCTCCTCCCCTTTTTTCAAGAGCCTAAAAAGATGTGGGCTCTTTGTGTGTGTGTGTGTGTGTGTGTGTGTGTGTGTATACAACTATCACCTCTTCAATTAGCTTAGTAGAGAGTGGAGGAATCAAGCTATTTCTTGCCAAGGTCCAGCTTTTCAAAAATACAATCTGCCTCACAGAACTGCTGGGCGCTGGGAGTGATTTATTTAACATCCAAGCAGGATTCGAAGCCAGCTCTCCCCATTTTCTAGAGAGAGATCTTTTCTCTGTACCAATACTTGTACTCTCGTTTTTATGCATCTCCTGGGATTTTAGGATACATCATCCTACTCATCACAGTAGCTAACACTTATGCAGCACCTGACTATCAGGAACCGTGCCAAGAGCTTTATAGTTATCATCTCATTTTACCCATAACCACCATGGTGGGGGATAGGTGCCATTTATTATCCCCGTTTGGTTTTGTTGTCATTCAGTGGTGTCCAACTCTTCACATCCCCATTTCAGGTTTTCTTGGCCATGATTTAGTATCGTCATAGTTGTAGTTTGCCATTCCTTCTCCATTTGTTTTACAGATACAGAAACTGAGATCATCAGGGTTAAGTGACTTACCCAGGGTCACACAGGTAACAAGTGTCTGAGACTAGATGCGAACTCAGGAACTGCACTACCTTGATGCCTACCTCCATTTTACAGATGAGGAAACTGAGGCAGATAGGTCAGGGTCACCCAGACGTCACATTTGAACTCAGGTCTTCCTGACTCCAGGCCTGGCACTATAGTGTGACAGCTCCGTGTAGGGAAAAAAAGCCTGGCTTTGAAATAAGAAGGCCTTGGCCTTGAGACTATTTCTGAACCTTACTAGCTGTGTGACTCCAAGCTAATTCCTCTACCTTTCTGGGGCCCAGCCTCCCCATCACATGCAGAACATAATACAGATCTATCTGCAGCTCTCAGAAGGAGTTAATAAACACTTCATGTGCCCGCAGGACTGTGTAAATACCAGTTATTAGTGTCATTGACAACTCCTTCAGAGAGCAGTCAGCTCAGCCACCAACGGAGATGGAAAACCAGATCACTGAAGTGTCTGCTCTTGGCCAGATTAACCCGACAAGGTGGTAAGTAAACCTAACGGCAAATAATCCCAAGCCCTTTATCTAGGGGGTTTAACGTCTGCTCTGCATTTGGGAGGAGGGCTTGAGGGAAGATGAAATGGAAATAATTTGATTTTCCTTCTGAATTTTGTTTGTCTTTGGCTAAAAGTCCCCGGCAGCTTGCTGCCCTTTCATAAGAGAGAGAATTTGGAGACTAGATTTACTGTATTCTTGATCCCTGATATAAGAAGAAGCCTAGTAGCCTGCAAAGAAACTAGATTTTGAGCCATGGGACTTGATTTCAAGCCTGGGGTTAACCCCCAATTTACTGTGCTATCTTAGGTGAGCTCCTTCTCTGCTGTGGCTCCCACTTTCCCTCTCTGCAAACCACCAAGGAGGAACTGCATCATTTAGTAGTTCCCTTCCAACTCTCTGTCTGAGAAGCACTGAATCTAATCAAAACCTGGGCTTTGGCTATTGGGGCCTGTGGCACACAATAATTGTCTCTGAGTCACTGGCTTACTATTTATTGCATCAAGTCCCCCTCCTGACCAAGTCTGGCAATGGGGCCGGTGCTGGGGGTTTGCTCCATCCCTCTTTGGTGGGTTTTGTTGCCTTTTTTTCGTGTTCATTGTGCTTGGCACATAGTAAGCATTTTACAAATGCTTAGTGAGTTGGTCCGGTGCCCTGCAGATGGGAGGCTACTCTGGAAATTGCCACCTACTCTCCTGCTCCCTTGCTCCCTCCCTCTGCTCTCTCCCTCCTTCCCCATGTTCTCCCCCTGCCCCCACTGCTGGACAGCTCCTATTCTGTCTTTAGCTTTATTAAGGCTGACTGTAAATGGCTGGTTGCTGGAGGATTGCTTAGGAATGAGAATACCAAGGTAACCGAGAGATACTGAAAGCTTGAGGTCATTGTGATTTAGTGGAAAGAGCATTAGACTGGTGGTCCCTCAAATCTGATTCGAGCCTGGATTTCACTCACACACTGGCTCTGTGACTTTGGACTTCCCCTTCCAACCTCAGTTTCCTCATTTGTAAATGAGAAGGCTGGACGAGAGGCTGGTTGCAGAAGGGCTGGGAATTTGGATGGGAAAGACATTACAGCTTTAACTAAAATTTGCCATTTCCTTCAATTAGGGATTTTTAAAAAAAAATCTCTGAGAAGGGGGTCCATAGCCCTAACCAGTCTGCTCCAAAAAAAAAAAATGAAAACAACCTGCACTAGACAAGTCTCTATAACTCTTAGCCATTTACATCCTAAACAACCTTGGCCACACTACTGTCTATCTCCAGACCATTTTCCTCATATGCAAAATGACTTCTGGGAGCCCTTACAGCTCCAGATCTCAGATCCCTCCATGTGATCTTGAACAAGTCACTCTCCCTTGCTGGGACTCAGTTGCCTCTTCTGTCCCTTTCAGTTCTGGTTGAGTTTCTATCTTCTAAGGTCTCATCCACTGCTGACATTCTGTGTTCTGAGGTCATTCCCAGCTTACACAGTCTGTACTCTTCTATGATATCCGTCCGGACTGATCTGTCCCCTCTCTTTCAGGAGCTAGGCCTCTTTAGGGTGTGCCCCCAGAGGAAGGCCAACAAATAGTGAACAGCCTAGAAATGGGAGATGGGCTGGGACCCCCAGATGCAGAGGACTTGAAGACTACACCAGCCTAGGAAAAAGGGCCTATGTTCTTTAAAGAGCACTGAGGATCTGTCCCCTCAATAGTTTTTTCCCCTCCCCTCCCCCTTCTCCCATGATGCCTGAAATTCCAGCTTAGCTAGTGACTCATTCCTTTGTCAAAACAAAAATATTATCATTACTACTAATAATAATCTCCTGCATCTGCATGGCACTCAGACTTTCTAAAGCACTTTCTCCTCCATTATCTCATTAGTTCTTCACAACAGCCTCTTCCATGGGACAACAAAATAAGCCAGGGAGGGTGTTTCCAGTGTGAATTAAGGTTTTTATTCATTCAGAACACATTTATAATAATAACAACTCCCATATTTGCTAACACGTTGCAGCCTGCAGAACAATATAAACAATATTATCCCCATTTTCCAGATGAGGACACTGAGATCCAAGAAGATGAAGATTCTTGCCTCCCCAAAGTCATAATTGATTTGTAAGGATCAATGAGTGTGGTCAGTCCTGGGAATACACTAGAGGAAGGGCATTTGCAACTGGAGATCCCCCTGAGAAGGGGAATTCTAGGATGTGATACTTAGCATTGTTTAGCCTGGGGGAGGGGGTCCCTGCACAGTAACAATCAATGAACACAAAGAATTCAAAGAAACATGAAAGAAAGTAGAGCAACTGGTGGCAAATAAAGAGACCAAATGATGCAAGGACCTGCAAAATAAAAATGAAAGCAAATAGAGATGATGGCTGCAGTGGGCTCAGATCCTGGTTCTGCTACACACTAGTCATATGACTTTGGGTAGGTCATTTCATCTCTCATTTTACCTGTCTGTAAAATGGAAATAACATTCTCACATCTATATCACAGAATTGATGTCAAGATTCAAACCTTAAAGGGGAAGGGGGAAAACACACCATATCTTAAGTCTTGCTCTGTTTGATCCTGGAGGGAAGAACTAGCAGCACCAAGGGAGAATGGCAAGAACAGATTTTGGCTTCCTGCCATCAGCCATCCCAAAGTGGAAGAGGCTACCTCAAAAAGCAAGAGGTTCCCATAAATGGAAGTCTTTGACAGAAGGCCGGATGCCCACTTGTTGGGCATGTCAGAGGTAGGATTTTTGTTAGCTGGTATCTGAGTCCCTTCCAGCTGCGATTCAGACAAATCCAGCACTTTTTCAGGCCCAGAGAGGGACTCCATTCATTGACTGATCTAGCCTCTATTAAGTAATTTCCAAGTGCAGATAATAGCACTGACATATTTGCTAATGGGGATGGTGGGTTCTGCTAAGGGATCTTTAAGGATGGGGGAAGACTGGGACATCTTTGTAGGCACCAAGGAAGGAAACAGGAGGTAGGGAGATACTGAAGATTAAAGAGAGAGAAATAGGATTATGGGTAAAAAAGCTGCTATTTTTGTACACATACAACTGCTTCATATTTTTTGCTCCCTTTGGGGTACAGACTTAGTAGGGGTATTGCTGAGTCAAAGGATATGTACAGTTTTATAATGCTTTGGACATAGTTCCAAATTGTTCTCCAGAATGATACACAATCTAATGTAAGTATAATCTAACAACAATATATTAATGTCCTATTTCTCCACACCCCCTCCAACATTAGTCATTTTTTTTTGTCATATTGGTCAATCTGATGGGAGTGAGGTGCTACCTTAGTTATGTTAATTTTTCTTTCTTTGTGATTTGGAGCACTTTTCATATTACCATAGATAGTTTTGATTTCCTCTTCTGAAAATGGCCTGGTTATACCTTTGACTATTTGTCAACTGGGAAATATATTATTGTTAATTTGACTCTGTTCACTATATATTTGGAAATGAAGTCTTTAGAAGAGAAAGTTCCCTTCTTTCCTTTTAACCTGGGCTGCATTGCTTTTGTTTGAGCTAAACCTTTTTTAATTTGATTTAATCAAAATTATTCATTTTGCCTTCTCTAATGCTTTCTATCTCTTGTTTGGTCATAACTTCTTCCCTTATCCATAAATATGATAGATAAACTATCCCATGCTCCCCTAATTTGTTTATATCACCTTTTATGTCTAAATCATGTGCCCATTTTGATCTTTTCTTAGTATATGACATGAAATGTTGATCTGTGCCTAATTTCTGCTAAACTGTTTTCCAGTTTTCCCAGAAATTTTTATCAAATATTGAATTCCTAATCCCCAAACCTTAAATTTGGGGCTTTATCAAGCATTAGATTACTGTAATCATTTCCTACTGGAAATTTTATCATGACTTCTGTTTCAACATCTCACACATTAGTCCTCAGCTTTCTAGCCACACAGTCACCATCCCAGTTCAAGGCTCTATAGTATTGCATTATATACTTAATCTTGTCCACTGATCCACCACTCTTTCTTAGCCAGTACCAGTTTTTGTGATTACCACTTTGTAATAGTTTGAAATCTGGTATTTCTAGGCTACCTTCTATATATTTTTCCACTAATTCCCTTGACATTCTTGACTTTTGTTCTTCCAAATGCCTATTTGGTTATTTCTTCTAGCTCTCTAATTTCTGAAATAATTTGATTGGTATGGCACTGAATAAGTAAATTGATTTAGGTAGAACCACCATTTTCATTATATTGGTCTGGCCCACGTATAAGCAATTTTCCATTTATTTCCTACGTATAAGCAATTTTGCATTTATTCTCTATACAGTTTAAGTATAGTTAGTACATGTATATATTGTTCTCTCCAATAGAAAGTCAATTCCTTCAGAGTAGGGGTTATTTCAGTTTTTTCTTCTTCTATCCACAGAACCTGGCAGGATGCCTGCTACAGAGTAATTTATTAAGTAACAAATGCTTGCTAAGTTGTTTAATGTTCAAAGAGGAGGCCATTTTCCTTGTTGAGTCTGAGACCCGTTGTTCTGGTTCCATTCAATCCTATATTCTCTTGTAAATTACACCCAGAATCCTCCTCTTCTCTCTTTAATCTTCACTATCTCCCTGCCTACTGGTTCCTTTTCTTGGTGCCTACAAAGATGCCTGAGTCTTCTCTCTCCCCAGAAACCCCTCAACAGAACCCACCATTTCAACTATCCAATGTGTCTCTTGATGACTTCATCAGTTTCAACGGGCTTAATTATCCTCTCACAGCAGATTCCAGATTTCAATATCTAGCCCATCTCTTCCCTGAGTGCTAGTCCCACCTCACCTATGGCCTAGTGGACATTTTGAACCAGAGGCCTCTTAAACTCAGCATGTTCAAAAATTACTTCTCATGCACACTCATCTTGCAAACTTCAGTTACCAGGGGTTTGATGTCATCTTTGATTCTTCCTTCTTACCCCATATTTCCCATCAGTTGTCAAATATTATTATTACTTCCTAATAATAATATTGCCCTGATATTATTATTATATTTCTCACATTATTCCTCAGCTCTCTATCCACACAGTCAGTATCCTAGTTCAAGGCTCTTATATACTTAATCTATTCCCCTGATCCACCACTCTTTCTTAGCCAGTACCAGTTTTTGTGATTACCACTCTGTAATAGTTTGCAATCTGGTACTTCTGAGCCACCTTTTTATACTTTTTTTTCCCACTAATTCCCTTGACATTCTTGACTTTTGTTCTTCCAAATGCCTATTTGGTTATTTCTTCTAGCTCTCTAATTTTTGAAGTAATTTGATTGGTATGGCACTGAATAAGTAAATTGATTTAGGTAGAACCACCATTTTCATTATATTGGTCTGGCCCACGTATAAGCAATTTTCCATTTATTTCCTACGTATAAGCAATTTTGCATTTATTCTCTATACAGTTTAAGTATAGTTAGTACATGTATATATTGTTTTCTCCAATTAGAAAGTCAATTCCTTCAGAGTAGGGGTTATTTCAATTTTTTCTTCTTCTAACCCCAGAACCTGGCAGGATGCCTGCTACAGAGTAATTTATTAAGTAACAAATGCTTGCTAAGTTGTTGAGTGTTCAAAGAGGTGGTCATTTTCCTTGTTGAGTCTGAGACCCGTTGTTCTGGTTCCATTCAATCCCATATTCTCTTGTAAATTACACCCAGAATCCTCCTCGTCTCTCTTTGATCTTCACTATCTCCCTGCCTACTGGTTCCTTTTCCTGGTGCCTACAAAGATGCCCAAGTCTTCTCCCCTCCTCAGAAACCCCTCAACAGAACCCACCATTTCAACTTTCCAATGTGTCTCTTGATGACTTCATCATTTTCAACGGGCTTAATTATCCTTTCACAGCAGAAGATTCCAGATTTCAATATCTAGCCCATCTCTTCCCTGAGTGCCAGCCCCACCTCACCTATGGCCTAGTGGACATTTTGAACTAGAGGCCTCTTAAACTCAGCATGTTCAAAAATTACTTCCTTATTATGTTTCTCACATTAGTCCTCAGCTCTCTATCCACACAGTCACCATCTTAGTTCAAGGCCCTCTAGTTGTGGCGAATGGGTCTCCCTACCTCAAGTCTCTGTCCATTCCAATCCAAAGTGATTTTCTTAAATCACAGACCTTACTTTGTCACCCACTACTCAATAAAATCCAGTGACTCCCTGGAGCTGCTAAGAATCTATTTATATTCTTTTGTTTGGCATTTAAATTTCTTTACAACTCCCCTCAAATTTTCAGGCTCATTACACATGACATCCAACATATGCTACATTCCAGCAAACCAGCTCTTTGCTGTTCTGTATACAAATTGCCTAATCTCCCATCTCCATGTCTTTGAACTTGTTGTCCCCCATGTCTGGCATTCATTCCCTCCTTACCTCCACCTCTTAGATTCCTAGCTTTCATTCAATGTTATGTTTAAGAACTACTTTCCGTATTTGATCAACCCAAAGACTCCAGCTTCTGGGATGAGAACCCACTATTTGACAAAAATTGCAGGGAAAATTGGAAACCAGTATGGCAGAAATAGGCATTGACCAACACCTAAAACCCTATACCAAGATAAAGTCAAAATGGATTCATGATTTAGACAAAAAATGATACTATAAGCAAATTAGAAGGAGAAAGGATAGTCTACCTCTCAGATCTGTGGAGAAGGAAGGAATGTATGGTCAAAGAAGAACTCAAGTACAGTATAAAATACAAAATGGATAATTTTGATTATATTAAATTCAAATATATTTGTTTTTATACAAACAAAACCAGGGCAGACAAAATTACCAGGGAAGTAGAAAACTGGGGGAAAGTGTTAACATCCAAGGGTTCTGATAAAGGCCTTATTTCTAAAATATATAGAGAATTGACTCAAATGTATAAGAATACAAGCCATTCTTCATCTGATAAATGGTCAAAGGATACAAACAGACCATTTTCAGACTCAGAAATAAAAACCATTTTTAATCATATGAAAAAATGCTCTAAGTCACTATTGATCAGAGAAATGCAAATTAAGACAACTCTGAGGTACCACTACACACCTCTCAGATTGGCCAAGATGACGGGAAAGATAGTGACGAATGTTGGAGGCGATGTGGGAAAACTGGGACACTGATATACTGTTGACAGAATTGTGAATGGATCCAACCATTCTGGAAAGCAAGTTGGAACTATGCTTACAGGGCAACAAAAGTGTGCATACCCTGTATCCTAATGAGATTATAAAAGAGGGAAAACATCTATATGTGCAAAAATGTTTGTGGCAGCCCTTTTTGTAGTGGCCAGAAATTGGAAACTGAGTGGATGCCCATTGGAGAATGGCTGAATAAGTTATGGTAAATGAATGTTATGGAATATTATTTTTCTGTAAGAAATGATCAGCAGAATGATTTCAGGGAGGTCTGGAGAGACTGACAGGAACTGATGCTGAGTGAAATGAGCAGAACCAAGAAAATATTGTGAACAAGATTATTGGATGATCAACTGTAATGGACGTGGATCTTTTGAACACTGAATGATATGATTCAGGCCAGTTCCAATATACTTGGGATGGAAAATGCCAATCACATCCAGACAGAGAACTATAGAGATTGAAAGTGGATTAAAGTATAGGATTTTCACCTTTTTGTTTGTTAGTTTTTATTTCTCAAGTTTTTTCCTTGTTTAACATGTTTAACCTATATTGGATTGCTTGCTTTCTTAAGGAGGTGGGAAGAGGGTAGGCAGGGAGAAAGGAACACAAAGTTTGACAAAGCTAAATGTTGAAAACTACCTTTGCATGTATTTGGAAAAATAAAATACTATTGAAAATTTTTATTAAAGCTTTTATTTTCAAAAATTATATATATATGTATATACATATATATATGTGTGTGTATACATATATATATACATATACATATATATGTATACACACATATATATATAAAGGATTTTCAACATTCAGCCTTGCAAAACCTTGTATTCCAAAAATTTTCTCTCCCTCCTCTCCTAGATGGCAAGTAATCCAATATATATTAAACACGTGCAATTCTCCCATACGTATTTCCACAATTATCTTGCTGCACAAGAAAAATCATATCAAAAAGGAAAAAAAATGAGACAAAAAAAATAAAATGTCAAAAAAATGAGAAAGAAAACAAAATGCCAGCAAACAACAACAAAAACATGAAAATACTATGTTGTGATCCACACTCAATCCCCACAGTCCTCTCTCTGGGTGCAGATGGCTCTCTTCATCACAAGATCATTAAAAGTGGCCTGAATCATCTTGCAGTTGCAAAGAGCCATGTCCATCACAACTGATCATCACACAATCTTCCTGTTTCTGTATACAATGATCTCCTGCTTCTGCTTATTTCACTTAGCATCAGTGCATGTAAGTCTCTCCAGGTCTCTCTGAAATCAACCTGCTGATCATTTGGAAAAAAAAATTAATGCAATGTAATCTCCTTGAGGGCAAGAATTGCTGTTCTTTTCAGCTTTGGGTCCTCAGTCCCTACTATAGGCTCTGGAACATAACACATAGGAAGACTTAAATGTTAATTGATTGAGTAATCGTTCTATTAAAAGAATTGAGCATGCTTACCTTGGAGAAGACTCCAGTGGACATGAGAGCTAGGTTCATAAGCTAAAAGGGGGATGAGATTTGTTCTGCTTGGCCCAATAGAGCAGAACCAGGAGCAGTGGGAGCTATAAGAAGAATGATTCAGGATGGTGGCCAAACTTCCTAACAATTAGAATTGCTTCAACCTGTAATGGGAGGCCAAGAACCAAACACATTTGTGAAAAAAAATCAGAGAACAGGTACAAATTCTGGCTCTGATCCTTTCTACCTATGTGACCTTGGGCTAGTCCTTTAACCACTATGTGTCTGTTTTCTCATCTGTGTAATAGAAATAACAAGACATACTCCTTACCTCAAAGACTTGTTGAAGGCAAAATATTCAAAAGGACAATATTGAAATGTATCATTATTAAATGTAATCTAGTAAAACAAGTGCACGACAATAAGCTAGAAAATAATAAACTAGAATATAAATGTAAAGAAAGTACAAGGAACATTCTATGAAAGACAGCGTGATCACTTCCATTTGGAGGTCCCCAAGGTGGACTTTTAAGGAACTATAAACTTTCCACAAAGGTGTTGAGGATTTGGGTCCATTGCAGTCACAGGAAATGAAATGAATGAAGGCCCAGAGATTGTGGGGGCCCAGGCCAGATTGGGGAAGGATAGTTCAGTTTGGGCAAAACAGAAAACATGTGAGAGACTAGAAAAGTTGTTTGGGACCAGTTTATGGATGGCCTTGACATACCAAACTAAGGAGTTCTGCCTTTCTATTGTTGGCAGTGGGGAGCCATGGAAGACTTTGGAGCAGTGGAAAGAAGTGATCAGAACTATACATCAGGAAGACTACTTTGGCAGTGTGTGTTGAACAGAGGAGAGACTACAGTCAGGAAGGAGAAATCAATGCTCAGGGTTCTGTGCATCTTGCACACAGTAGGTATGTAATAAACGTTGAATTGAATGGGGTCTATCACACTTACTTGAATAAGGAACAATGAAAATCCAAAATAGTGCGTTAACAATGGGATTGGAGACGAGGGGAGAGAGAGAACACCAAGGTAGAATCCACAGCAATTTTCAACTGGTCAGATACAGCGGCAAGAGCAGGATAAGACTCAAAAATGACTCATTCAAGAATATTCATTCGGTAATACTTATCCATCACACCATCCCCTCAAACTACTATCCTTTTCATATAGAAACTTTTTGTTGGAGTTGGGAGAGGGGCAGCTATGATACAGTGAATAGTCTGAGTTCAAATCTGACCTTAGATACTCACTAGCTGTGTGTCCCTGGACAAGTCACTTAACTTCTATTTGTCTCAGTTCCTTATCTGTAAAATGGGGATACACTGGAGAAGAAAGTGGTGAACCACTCTAGCATCTTTGCCCCCAAAACCCATGGACAAAGCACATAGTCAGACACCACTGAATGACTGAATAATGATATATTTATGTGTACATATATTGTTTCCGCTCATCAAATATACGCTCCGTGAAGACAGGTGCTGCTTCCTTTTGTCTGAATCCACATTGCATAGCAGAGAAGCTGGCGGTGGTTTGGTCTAGGAGTCACAAGATGGTTAGTGGAGCCTTAGAGCAATTAACTCATCTTTTCTGGGAATGGCAGTGTTAATCAGATTAGGGTAGTCAGAGATGAAAAGTGCAGGGGGCTGGAGAAGCCTGGGCATATGTTGGCACAGATCTGATCTGGGAGTAGTAATGGGCTTAAAGCTGCCTCTTGTACCCATAAGAAGGCCAGAAGCTACGGGCTTCAGGGCAAAGACCTTGAGTGCCAGGTAGAAGTGGGGACTGGTATCCAGGAAGATGGCCAAGGAGTAAAAACTAAAGGAGGAAAATATACCCAGAGTGAAGTCTTTGGTGTTTAAAGTTGCCAAGATGACATATGGGAGCATGGGACAAATAGTGGCAGGTTCAAAGGGGAAGGATAGACTAGGCCTTTGGCCTTTACAAAAGGGATAAGGTCAGGTGAGGGGCTGCTTAGGATGAGGACATGGCAAGGCTTTGGCCTGCATATGGGTCCAGAACCTTCATTTTGCAAATAAGGAAACTGAGCCATAGAAGGGGAAAGAGACTTGCTCTCAGGTAAAGAGATAGTAAAAGGCAGAGCCGGTCCCCTGACTCCTAAATTGAGTTGTCTTCTGGATATATCATTACACTAGAGGTATAGTTAGGGTGAACTAGAGTCAGGAGCAACATTGGTGTAAGGGCAAGATCAAAACAGGTGTAAAGTCAGAGTCCAGACGGGGTCAGGATGATGGTGAATCAGTTTAGAATGGGGAATAGTTCAGGTGTGGATGCTTTTGAAGTGGGGAGGGGAAAACCAAAAACAGTAATCATAGAGTCCAGCAGATAAGTGACCAAGGTGGTCATGGGAAAGGAACCAGACTAGGGGATGGAGGAGTTGGCTTTTTTTCCAGGCTTCAGCACTAAACCAACTGCATCTCCTTGTCACTATTCTTCTCTGGGCTTCAGTCTATTTTTTCCCCAAAGGTATTTATTATTTATTTAATTTTTTTTTTAAAATTTGAATTCTGGAAACTGAATGGATACCCATCAGTTGGAGAATAGCTAAATAAGTGATAATAGATGAATGTTATGGAATATTATTGTTATGTAAGAAACAATCAGCGGGATGATTTCAGAGAGGCCTGGAGAGACTTACGTGAATTGATGCTCAGTAAAGTGAGTAGAACTAGGAGATCATTGTACACGGCAATAGCAAGATTATAGGATGATCATTTCTGATGCAGCTCTCTTCAACAATGAGGTGATTCAAGGTAATTCCAGTGGTCTTGTGATGAAGAGAGTCATTTGCATCCAGAGAAAGGACTTGTGGGGACTGAATGTGGATCACAACATAGATTTTCACTCTTTTTGTTGTTGTTTGCTTGCTTTTTTTTTTTCTTTCTCATTTTTTGATCTGATTTTTCTTGTGCAGCAAGATAAATGTAGAAATATGGTTAAAAGAATTGCACATGTTTAAGTTATATTGCATTACTTGCCATCTAGGGAAGAGGGGGGGAGGAATGGAGGAAAAAAAAAATTTAGAACACAAGGTTTTGTAAGGACGAGTGTTGAAAATTATCCATGGATATATTTTGAATGAAAAGCTTTAATTAAAAGCAAATTTTTTTTTGAATTCAGAATCTCTCCTTCCATCCCATCCCTTCTCCACCCACTAAAAATGCAAACAGTATATTAATTGTATGGGAAATCATGCAAAACACATTTCCATATTAGTCATATCACGCAAAAAAAACAAACAAACAACAAAGAAAGGGAGGAAATTATATTTCAATTTGTATTCAGAGTCCGTGGTTCTCTCTGTACGTAGAGAGCACTTTTCATTTCAAAGCCCTTTGGGATGGTCTTGGCTCCTCATCTTGACCAGAGTAGCCAAGCCTTTCTCAGTTGAACTTCATGACAACATTGCCATTAGATGACCTCCCAGTTCTCACTTCACTCGGCTACACTTCATATAGGTCTTGGCTGCAATCACTCCCCTCACCATTTTCCATAACACAGTAGAACAGTCCCATACCACAACCTGTTCAGCCATTCCCAAGTGAAGGGCATCCCCTCCATTTCCAGTTCTTTGCTGCTACCAAAAGAGCTGCTATTGATGTTTTTGTATATTTGTAAATATTTTCCTTTGGGGGGGGAAGGGAGGGGAGCCTTGGTTTCTAGCCAAGGCAATAAAGGCTTCAGATTAGATGTTCTCTATCTCAAAAAGCATTTATGAATCAGTGACTTGAATGGGGGTTATACCCATTTCAGGGTAGGAAAAAGAGAGCCAGGGAAGCTTCTGCTAACACTGGCACCAATGGGGATATTGGAAAGCACAGGCTCCTGTTTTTAACTACTGGCTTCTGTATCTCTTCTTTCTAGCCAAATCCTTCCCAGTTTTTAGGACCCAGCTCCAGTTCCATCCCTCCCCCCATTTAGTCTTCTCTGGCCACTTCCACCTACGCACATTTCTTCCATAGCACTTATCTTTGCAGTCCAATTTCGCCCTTGATTATACGCAGAATTTGCCACTGTGAAATTATTCTCTAATCGTTTCACATATATGCGTCTTGTCTCCTGAACAAGTCTGTAAGCTTCCCAAGAGCTGTGTTTTCCTTCTCCCTCTCTGTCTTAAAAGCAGAGACGGGGAGCACAGTCCTAGGAATTTGGGAGG